>NW_026067954.1:4500878-4509480 GCF_014885135.2 Alexandromys fortis | reverse complement strand
TTTTTTTTTTTTTTTTTTTTTGGTTTTTCGAGACAGGGTTTTTCTGTGGTTTTGGAGCCTGTCCTGGAACTAGCTCTTGTAGACCAGGCCGGTCTCGAACTCACAGAGATCCTCCTGCCTCGGCCTTCCAAGTGCTAAAGATATATTTTCATGTGATGTGTGTTGTCAAGCTGATTTCTAGGTCACAAGTTTATTTTATTTTTAAAGTTTATCTTATCATTTTGTTTGTATGGGTGTTTGCCTGCATGTATATCTGTGCACCATGTGCATGCAGTACCCCTGGAGGCCAGAAGTGGGCATTGGATCTCGGGGATTAGGGTTTGTGAGCCCCAACGTAGTGCTAAGGAACAAACAACTATCTTCTCAGGAGAGCCATTTCTCCAGCCCCCACAAGTTTATTTTGTAACCATGTTCCTTGACCTGGTCTAAATAGCAGGGGAATGTGTTGTGATTTCCGCACGTTAGGGACCCTCACCCATGGCAGGTGAAGAACACGGGCAGGAGATAGATTTGCCATGCAGAGCTTGAGTGCGGAGTTTATTGAGATAAAGGAATGGGGGAGAAGAGAGAACGGGAAGAGAGACAAAAAGCTGCCTCCTCAGAGAAAATGGCAAAAAGGAAGAAAGAGGGAGTGGGAGGTCTCTTAAAAGGGACCTTTTTCACCTGAGTACAGACTAGGACCCTGGGCTGGTCAGGGTACTGCCTGGGTGCATCCTGCCAGATGTCAGGGCAGGCCAGCATAATGCCTGAATCCTCACAGTATGCATATTTATTTCCTTCTGGTTTTAGACAACAAAAGCCTAGCTAGCTTGGCAGTAAGTTCAACTTGTCACATGAAGTCCTAATTCAAGTCAGTGTCTCTTAAATCTACTGACTGAGGAAGAAACAGGTGGCAGAAAACAGGCTTTGCGCAGCCTCCGAGACCACAGAGGCAGGCCAACCTTCCGGCTAGGCTGCTTGGTTTTGACAGCTCGCCATTCCTCTAAGCCGTTATTTCTATAAAGCACTGCTGTGTCTTGCTGTCCCATCTAAATTTTCCTTTTTGTTTACAGTATGAGATGAGAACAGAAGCCCGGCGGAAAAACCTTCTCATTTTGATTTTGCATTATTTAACACAAGAAGGGTATGTTATCACAGTCGTTTATGGTGACGCCCCTCCACTCTGACCCTTTGAAAGCAGGGACCAGATGTTACTTTTAGAATAGCTTTGTGTTTACAGAAAGATGAGCAGAAAGTACAGTGGCTCCATATATACTCTCTCCCCGTCTGTTTCCTATCTTACTATTACTATTAATAATATTACTATTATTATACTAATATTATTTGTATGTTGGCAGTGAATCCCAGAAAGCACTCTACAACTGAGCTCCAAGCCAGTCCTTTATTATTAACATCTCGGGTTAATTCAGTTGATTTGCTATAACTGGCGAGGCCTGCACTAACACAATGACATTCTCCAAGTTCGTAGTTAACTTCATGGCATTTTACGACAGCAACAGAAAAGTACCCAAATACATACATATTTAGCAAAAAATGAGGAAAGGCAAGCCAAAGACAGTTTCTTAGTGGACTGGCTTATTTGACTGCCAGCACTTTCAAACTAGTTTTGAACAATGGTAGCATCACTAGATGCCCCCAGAAGCAGGTGACTTCCGGACAGCACTGTTGTGAATGACAGTGTTTGGATACATTTAACATGTGGTTCAGTTACATGTCTGTAATGACAGTGTTTGGATACATTTAACATGTGGTGCAGTTACATGTATGTTATGACAGTGTCTGGACACATTTAACATGTGGTTCAGTTACATGTCTGTAATCTCAGGGCTTCAGGGGCTGTCACAGAAGGATCATGAGTTCTAAGACAGTGAGCTATTTAATGAAACCTTGTCCCTAAAACAACCACTTGAAAACAAACAACAAAACCAAAACCACCAGCAAACAAAAATACCCCTCCTCAATACCATAGCATTAAAAAATCCAAACCAGAAAACAAAATTCAACACAAGCCATAAAAGCCTATGTAAGGTTCCTTGTCTAGAAAAATCTCTTCCTTGCCAGTTTTTCTATGATGTGCTGCTTAAGGTCTGCTTGCTCTTTGTGTTGAATCTCTTTGGATCTGCACCCTCTGTTTGCTTTTATCCTTACACCTGACTTAATCTTTTCTCTTCTGTACAACTGCCAGCTATATCGATACGGCTAAAGCACTGGAGGAAGAGACTAAGATGGGGTTAAGGCGCTTTGAAGTTTGTGACAATGTTGACCTAGAAACAATTTTGATGGAATATGAGAGCTATTATTTTGTAAAGTTCCAGAAGTACCCCAAAATGGTTAAGAAGGCGCCAGAGACAGGTACATAGTTTTGGTGTATATCAGAAAGTACATCAGAATGGTATTTCCAGTGCCCACATCTGTAATCCCAAACTCAGGGAGGTGGGGACCTGAAGATCATAAGTCTGAAGACCAGCTTGGCCTATCCCTCCCCCTAATCAAAGGTGTTCCCAGGAACATGGCTATATGGTTCCTTCTGTGCCTGGAAGAGTAGACCAGAAAGATCTGGAGCCCATCTCAAACCCAGAACTGGCCATTCAAACACGATTGCCTGGATTTTTTTTTTTTTTTCTGAGACAGGGCTTCTCTGTGTAGCCCTGGCTGTCCTGGAACTCACTTTGTAGACCAGGCTGGCCTCAACCTCACAGATATTCATCTGCCTCTGCCTCCCAAGTGCTGGGATTAAAGGTGCATGCCACCACTGCCCTGCCGATTGCCTGGATTTTGACATCCGCTAGTCTTTGTGGAGTTTGTTTGAGGACTGTGTTTTAGGGTAATGAGAGCAAAGCCCCAGTGTATTGAAGGAGCTCTTTAGAAGAAAGACCAGCATTGACTTCTGGAGTGATGGAAAGGGCTGTTGGAAGACGATAAATGACAGAAGACTTCTTGTTAGGAAGACCTATTATCTATCTTGGAAATAACATGGAAATGAGTATTGGTGAAGCTAATAGCTCATGTATAGATAATGAAATGCTTTTGAAAACCATCAATCCAGATGGTGATCAATATAATGCAAAGACCCAGGATAGGTCAGCAGTCAAGGAGGCTTTAGCTGAGGGCCTAGGTTTGTAGTAACATTGACTTAGAAGTCTGTAAGTAGGGGAAGTAATTACAAACCGAGGGAGATCATTGTCCTGTTTACAAGGCACTTGTTAAGCCACAGACGTTAACATTTCATGTAAGGACCAGGAAACCAAGAGGAACGTCAATTAAAAATAGCCAGGCCAAATCTAGACTTGGGGGAAGGTCTGCAATTTTAATTTTCTTTCTTTTCTTTTTTCTTTTTTAAATTTTCTCTGAGCTCTCTTCCAGTGAAGGGTTCAGAGCTCAGCTTGTTTGGCTGGTTGTTTGATCTGGGCACTGGCTCCTGCACAGAGAGACAAGCTCTGTTCTCAAGGAGCTGATTTCTAGGTGGACTGTCCTCATCTAGCCTGGCACCCGTTTTCTCCTGTGAGATTGAGCACAGTGGCTTAATTCGAAAGGTCAGTTGGCAGAATTTAACTCAGTCAATGTTCCTCTCAGACTCATGCAATCCTGGAGTACCACATGACCCAGAAAATAGTGACAAATTCGTGAAATCTCAGTGGAGTGGCCAGCCTTAGAGGCGGCCTGTTGTGGGCATGGCCCCACATGTGTGGCCACGGTGGTTTTACTGAGGTCTGGGTCTCTCTCTGTGTGGCTCCGAATGCCTGAGAAGCTGTGGTCCCTTCTGCTCTCCGGGGCCTTCACTTCTCATTAGAACAGCTGTCTGTGGTCTGTAGGACCGTGTAAGAGCACTGCGAAAGAACAATGTACCTAAAAGTTTGCTTGCTCTCTCTTAAGACTAAATTCTCCCCATGTTTGTTTTTCCACAGCAGAAAACAATTTACCACCAAGAAGCGGAGGGAAGAACAACAGAAGGTAAAGTGAGTCATGATTTGTCATCATCAATTTAAATTTTTTTTTTTTTTTTTTTTTGAGACAAAGTCTCTCTATATAGCTCTGGATGTCCTGGAACTCCCTCTGTAGACCAGGCTGGCCTCGAACTCACAGAGATCCGCTTGCCTCTGCCTTCTGAATGCTAGGATTAAAGGTGTGCACTGGCATGCCAGGCCTGATCAGTTTACCGCTTAAGAGTCTGTGGGATCTCTTTCCTAAAGAGTCTCCAGTGCAGCTCCATGTCTGCTAGCAATACCAGACTGAGGTCATGTGACCTTGGAGTCCCCTCGTGTCGCCACTGCCTGGACTTGAGCCAGCGTCTTCAGATTCTCCCGGGGTCACTGCACATTTCTCTCAATGCTATCCAGTCTTTCCTGGCTACGTGGCTTCGACAGTCCGGGTCTTCAAGGTTAAAAGATTGACACCCAGTTTCCACAACGTCTTTCTATGCCCAAGGGTTGGCTGGCTTGGGGCAGCAGAGACTGTAGGATTTTGTTAGCATAAAAAAAAATCCAAAAGCTCGGGGGCAGATGAAAGTACAATTCTGGCAGGAACTACACTGTATACTCAGTTTATGCCATGAAAAAAAATCATTTTCCAAATCTTAGAATGTGCCAGAAAAAGGAAACTCAGATTTAGGTAAGTTATTAGGTCTTGAGAGGTGTGCGTTCTATGTGTCCTATCAAGGGCCTCGGTTCTTTGACTTCAGTTCCCTGTATCCAGCCTCTGTAGCAATGGCTGGCTGGAGCCCATGCCATAACAGCGGCTATCACCGTCTTCTGCCCGAGCCACCTCTGCTTTGCCCTGTGCTTTAGGGACGGTGTCACTGCCTCGATGGGGCGCTGTTGCCCTATCCATGGTTCCCGTGAAGTTAGTCGGTCTCTGCTGATGCTAAAACGGCTTGTGCATGGCAGCAGCGAGGGCATTTAATAGGCCAGCCTTGGACGTCCCTGGGCTCCGCTTCTCTTCCAGTGCATTCGTGCCTGCTGTGTGCTCAGGGCACGTCACTTGGGGTTTCCTCAGTTCTTCTGGGTTGATGTCTGTGTGTGTCAAGCACAAGGGCTGAACCCCAAATGTTTAGTCACGGAGGAGAATCAGGAAAGCAATGGGCAGTGTTTCTGGCCACTGTGGGCTTTTTAAATGTTTTGAATTTTATTTATTTATTTTTTTTATGTGTGTGAGTGTTTTAGCTGTCTGTAAGGATGTGCACCACATCTGTGCAGTGCCCACAGAGTCCAGAAGAGGGCATTAGATCCCCTGGAACTAGAGGTACAGGCAGTAGTGATCTTAGTCGCTGAAGCCATCTCTCCAGCCGCTCTGGGTGCTGTTTTATGCCGAGATGCTCGCTCTGTAACAGGGTGGGTCATCGGGTTGACTTCCATTCGTCCAAGTGTTCTTTCCTAATTTTGTGCCTCACACCAGAGATTTCTCTCAGTTATAGATCTGCTGATAATCCAAGGGAGAAAAGTTAGCTAATGAGACAGGTGACAGAATTGGGGTCCCAAAAGGCTTGAGAATTTGGGGGAATATTATTTGAAGGTGTGTTGCTTTTGTTTATGCTGCATTTGTTTACCTCTGCAAAGCTGTGATTCTTTACCGGTCTAAAACACCTGGTGGTATAATAAAGAGCTGAACAGCCAATAGCGAGGCAGGAGCAAGGATAGGTGGGGCTGGCAGGCAGAGAGGATAAACAGGAGGAGAAATAAGGAAGAGGGGAGCAAGAGAACAAAGAGAAGAGGACATCAAGGGCCAGCCACCAAGCTACACAACGAGCAATGGAGAAAGAAATAAAGAAAAGTATACAGGAATAGAGAAAGATAAAAGCCCAGAGGCAAAAGGTAGTCAGGATAATTTAAGAAAAGCTGGCAAGAAACAAGCCAGACTGAGGTCAGATATTCATAACTAAGAATAAACCTACATGTGTGATTTATTTGGGAGCGGGGTGGAGGGCCCCCTCAAAAGCCAGAAGAATAAAACATCACACAACAAAGAATTTGTGGGATGGGCCTAAGACAGTGGAATCTGATAGAATAAAGCTCAGGCTCTAACAAGTCCCTTCCCCACTGCAAGATCAGAGACCTAGAAATCAAGTTAACAGTATGTTCACACAATGTACAAACATTTCACAACAATGCTGGTGCTTACATTTAGGGTAGATCTTCCCTTCTCTACTGAATGTCTCTGAAAACAGCCTCACAGACATGTCCCAAGGTGTGCCCCATTAATGCCTTCGGCATTTCTTTTTTAAATTTATTTTATGATTATGAGTGTTTTGCCTGCACGTGTGCAGTGCTTGCAGAAGTCAGAAGAAGGCATTGACTCCTCTGGAATTGGAGTGACAGTTATGAACTGCCACGTGTCTGCTGGGGAAGGCCATTAGCATTGGTCCAGCCCCTCACCAGGTGTTTCTTACAGTCCAACCAAGTTGACAATCAGAGCAAGAGGTTAGACCTCAGTAGAATTCTCTTGAGCACAGGACTGATGAATAAAGTTAAGGCCGAAGAAGTTTGGTTCTATATTCAGAAGAATTTTATGATTATTGGTGTTTTTGTCTTGAGTCATATCAAAGCAAACTTTATGGTTCATTTTGCTGTTGGCAGGAAATCAAAATGGAAGGACCAGAGTTCTGGACCTTTGAGAGACCCAAATGGATGTTGAGATGCATGTGTGTGTTGTGTGTGTTACCTATAATTATATTTAAACCAACCCTATTAGCAGAATTTGCATGTATGAAATGCTTGATACTCATTTTATGATTGTTTCATTTTTGTCTCAGCAAAAAGCCTGAAGGACAGATTTTCTAATGTTTAGGTTAGAGATGAAAAAAAGATGCCCTAGGAATGTTCCGTGTTGACTCCTCATGAGTTGAACATTAGGGTGTGGACATGGTAGTATTGTTGACATAGTATTTATATTAGAGATAATCAATTTTTCTTTTCCATAATGAATTGAACTGAGGCAGAAGCTATCTGAGATCATTTAGAATATGAGAGTCATTCCTCTAGTGACCCTACTGCAGATATCCTGCAAAGAGCTGAGAGGAGAGAGCAGCTTAAGGCATCAGAGCTCATGATGGCCTCTAAGAAGGTCCTGCGTGTCTGACCTTGTCTTCTATTGCAAAATGCAAACATCCCAATACCATTTTTTTGCCTACTGATGAGGATGTACTGAACGGATTAGTTCTGCCCTTGTAGTGATGTGTGATGCACACTCAAACGTGTGCACTGTGACTCTTATGACAACTGCAGATTCCCTTTGTCCCCTCCACTGCTATAAACCCCATCTCTACCAGCCACTCTTCTGACTTCCAGTCCCATCACTGTATTTTTCCAGACAGGAACATACTCATGAGAAATTTTTTTTTTTTTTTTTTTTTTTTTGGTCTTTCGAGACAGGGTTTCTCTGTAGCTTTGGAGCCTGTTTTGGCACTTGCTCTTGTAGACCAGGCTGGCGATAAATCATTTTATAAAGATGAGTGATTTGTGACAGTAGACATAGACTAAGTTTGCTCTCTTTCCATAGTGCGTCACAGTGTTTTATTATTTATGTGTATTTGTGTGTATCTCTGTGTGCAGTTACCTGTAAAGGTCAGAAGAATGTCAGATCTCCTGAAGATGGAGTTACAGGAAATTGTGAACTGCCCAATATGGGTGCTGAGGACCAAACTCAGGACCTCTGCAAGAGCAAGCAACCCATGCTCTTTTTTTTTAAAAAAAAAAATTTATTTATTATGTACACAATATTCTGTCTGTGTGTATATCTGCAGGCCAGAAGAGGGCACCAGACCCCATTACAGATGGTTGTGAGCCACCATGTGGTTGTTGGGAATTGAACTCAGGACCTTTGGAAGAGCAGGCAATGCTCTTAACCACTGAGCCATCTCTCCAGCCCCAGCCCATGCTCTTAACCACTGATGCTATAGGTCCTTTGATGTTTTACACAGAGGAAGGATATTCAGTGTACAGGATTACAACTCAGAGAGAGCCCTGGATCTTCTGGCGTTTCATAACGTGAGAGGACAGACTGTCTCCTCCCGCTACCCCTGGGATTTCCCTGGTCTGATGCTTGTGAGGAGGGTGGGGGATGTTAGCACCAGGAGTATTCTTCCTTTGCAGTGATTCTCAGCCTTCTCATGCTGCGACCCTTCAGTCAGCCCCTCGTGTTGACATGACCCCAGTCACAAAATTACTTCACTACTACTTCATAACTGTAATTTTGCTACTGTTATGAATCGTGATGTAAATATCTGATATGTGAGATATTTGATATGTGACCCCTGTGAAAGGGTCATTTGAGTCTCAAAAGGGTCGGGACCCACAGGTTGAGAACTGCTGTTCTATGTTGTTTTGTTTGTTTTTAAATTTTTTTTAAAAAAATCATTCATATGGGTGGGTTTTTGAAAACTAAAGCAATCTGCCAAGCATGGAACCTCTGTGGTGTGACAGAGAATGGAAGAGGGTGGATTGGGGGTCCCTGGGAAGGGTGGGCACTCCAGCTTGGTTGAGAGGAGCCCAGTGAGTAGTCAGGAGAGAGCTGGAGCCAAATCAACTAGGAGCAAGTACATGGTGCAGCCGCACGAGCCTCATTGTGCTGTGTGCAGAGCCTCACTGTGCTGTGTGCATAGAGCCTCACC
>NW_026067954.1:4462359-4497136 GCF_014885135.2 Alexandromys fortis | reverse complement strand
TTTTTTTTTTTTTTTTTTTTTTTGGTCTTTCGAGACAGGGTTTCTCTGTAGCTTTGGAGCCTGTTTTGGCACTTGCTCTTGTAGACCAGGCTGGCGATAAATCATTTTATAAAGATGAGTGATTTGTGACAGTAGACATAGACTAAGTTTGCTCTCTTTCCATAGTGCGTCACAGTGTTTTATTATTTATGTGTATTTGTGTGTATCTCTGTGTGCAGTTACCTGTAAAGGTCAGAAGAATGTCAGATCTCCTGAAGATGGAGTTACAGGAAATTGTGAACTGCCCAATATGGGTGCTGAGGACCAAACTCAGGACCTCTGCAAGAGCAAGCAACCCATGCTCTTTTTTTTTAAAAAAAAAAATTTATTTATTATGTACACAATATTCTGTCTGTGTGTATATCTGCAGGCCAGAAGAGGGCACCAGACCCCATTACAGATGGTTGTGAGCCA
The DNA here is from genome assembly GCF_014885135.2 of Alexandromys fortis. NCBI lineage: Eukaryota > Metazoa > Chordata > Mammalia > Rodentia > Cricetidae > Alexandromys > Alexandromys fortis. Next base: position 4,496,683 of record NW_026067954.1, on the reverse strand, counting down.
CCATGTGGTTGTTGGGAATTGAACTCAGGACCTTTGGAAGAGCAGGCAATGCTCTTAACCACTGAGCCATCTCTCCAGCCCCAGCCCATGCTCTTAACCACTGATGCTATAGGTCCTTTGATGTTTTACACAGAGGAAGGATATTCAGTGTACAGGATTACAACTCAGAGAGAGCCCTGGATCTTCTGGCGTTTCATAACGTGAGAGGACAGACTGTCTCCTCCCGCTACCCCTGGGATTTCCCTGGTCTGATGCTTGTGAGGAGGGTGGGGGATGTTAGCACCAGGAGTATTCTTCCTTTGCAGTGATTCTCAGCCTTCTCATGCTGCGACCCTTCAGTCAGCCCCTCGTGTTGACATGACCCCAGTCACAAAATTACTTCACTACTACTTCATAACTGTAATTTTGCTACTGTTATGAATCGTGATGTAAATATCTGATATGTGAGATATTTGATATGTGACCCCTGTGAAAGGGTCATTTGAGTCTCAAAAGGGTCGGGACCCACAGGTTGAGAACTGCTGTTCTATGTTGTTTTGTTTGTTTTTAAATTTTTTTTAAAAAAATCATTCATATGGGTGGGTTTTTGAAAACTAAAGCAATCTGCCAAGCATGGAACCTCTGTGGTGTGACAGAGAATGGAAGAGGGTGGATTGGGGGTCCCTGGGAAGGGTGGGCACTCCAGCTTGGTTGAGAGGAGCCCAGTGAGTAGTCAGGAGAGAGCTGGAGCCAAATCAACTAGGAGCAAGTACATGGTGCAGCCGCACGAGCCTCATTGTGCTGTGTGCAGAGCCTCACTGTGCTGTGTGCATAGAGCCTCACCATGCTGTGTGCATAGAGCCTCACTGTGCTGTGTGCATAGAGCCTCACCGTGCTGTGTGCATAGAGCCTCACCGTGCTGTGTGCATAGAGCCTCACCGTGCTGTGTGCATAGAGCCTCACCGTACTGTGTGCATAGAGCCTCACCGTACTGTGTTCATAGAGCCTCACTGTGCTGTGTGCATAGAGCTTCACTGTGCTGTGTGCATAGAGCCTCACTGTGCTGTGTGCACGAGCCTCACTGTGCTGTGTGCATGCGTCTTTCAAGAACTCCCTTTAAATGTGCTACACTAGTTATTTACTTACCTTGAATCAAATGGTTAGAATATGTTCGTGAAAGTTTTTGTTTCCTTCTTTAGGGTGACAAATGACAATTGTCAAAATCTCCCCAAGATCTGTCAGCAGAAACCACGACCCAAAACCTCAATAGTGAAGACAGGGGACACCAAATCTGTCAAGGACCATTCTAAACAGGTCACGATGACTGCTTGATGTCGTAATATCACACTTGGCTGATAAATGGCCTCAACAAAAAAAGCTTATTTCTTTGTTGTTTTTGAAGTTCTCTTTTAAAAATTACTGTATGGTTTAATTAAACTGTAGAATTCCCTGAATACTGTAGATGTTTTAGTATGTTGGAAGAAAAAAATGGAAGAAAATGTTCAAATTCCTAGATTTGCTAGCTCCTTCTCTAGTTTTAGCTCAGGGTCAGGGAACTGGATGGTTTGGGGATGGCTGGTAAGATCCTCATAGTTGAGAGAAGTAGAGAAAGTCCTCCTGCTTCCCAGTGTGGTCCAGGGGCAGTCTAAGATACCGCTGGGCCTCGGCACCTCCTGCTGAGCTTCTACAAAGCATGTAGGGTTACTCCTCACCCCTACCTCAACACTAGACTTTCTAGAAGGGAGGGCAGCAAGAGAAGTGGGCCCAGTAGATGGGTGAAGTCATTGGCTCCCGCCTCAGGAGATCTATGTCCAGGACCTTCTTATCTAGAGCAAAACATTCCAGGTTTTAAAGAGCAAGGGACAGTGGAAATCAGGAAAAGGATCAGCAAAGGTTACTGCTGAGGACGAGTGGGATGGGAAGAAATGATCACGGGATTCAGTTGTCTTGAAGAGGGTTATGTGCCCAAGGTAGAAGGGAGGTGACGTGGGACAGGTGAGTTCCACAGGGGATGGGCAGTCAGAGCCTGGGTCTCCGCTGCTTCCACATCTGGCTTCTCATGGTCTTCCTTTTCCTCCAGGAGAATGTCAGTAATGCTCAAGTAGAGAATGCTGACTTTGGCCTAAACATATCAAAAATCCAGAAGAATGGCACAGAGGAAAAGGCCCATCCACGAAGAGTAAGTGGAACTCAGGACCCTAGGGTGGGACGGGGGAGTTTGTTTCTCTCTAGAAAAAAGGAAATCACATGATTTTTGCCAAACATGACCATGGCAACAAAAGTATGAAAGGTTGGCTGTGGGGTAAGAAAGGAATATCCCAGGAGGACCAGAAACCTGGCATGCGATTCTGATCTGCCCGCTCCTTTCTGGAAGAACCTTCTAGAGTGATCCTTCTCTAGGGATCACAGGCTCCTCATTTGCAAATGGACATTCAGAAGAGAGAGGGTTCTTTTCAGTTTAAAAATTCAGTGATGAGCAGGGGTGTAATCAGGTGGTAGAGTGTTTGCCTGCTGGTCACAAAGGTCTGTGTTTGCTCCCTCCCTGCTCTGAGAAATGGTTAGGAGCCCGTGATGCCAACACAAAGAGCCCGTGATGACAACGACAGACATTGGTGTGCTGCACTAGAGTGAGGACAGCCCAGAGGGTCCCCTACTCGTTTGTTTATGACCCTGCCAAGGGTAGTTGCTTAATGCCCTCCTGCTTAGAGGCATGCTCCAGACTTGAGTACAATTTATTTGTGATCCATGAAGATTAGTTGGTTTAGAGCTGATCCTGTGCTTAATAGATATTTCTGCTCCCCCTTTCCTTCCTTCGCCTCCTTGTTTTTTTATTTTTTATTTTTATTTTTTTTTTTTTTTTGAGATAAGGTCTCACTAGCTGGCATAGAACTTACTTTATAGACTAGGCTGGCCTCTAACTCACAGAAATCCTCCTGCCTTTGCCTCCCTAGTGCTGGGATTAAAGGTGTGCACCACCAGCTATTTCTGCCTTTTTTTCTGATGAAACTCAGGTCCGGCTTTGTGGGAAAAAAAAATAGTTTCTCCAAGAGAAAAGTCCCAAATGGGATGGATGTAGCAAAGGTAGGGGTAGTGGACCCTTTGGCAAGAAGAGTACATGTTCCTCCTGAGGGACCCTCCAGGGTGTCTTTCATTAACTATTCTCCTTCAGCCAAGATGTTGAACCATGGGTTGCTGCCCTACACACAAACTGGTCGCTGTGGTGTGTTCTGGAAAGGCTACCAGGCACACAAAGCCTGGGGACTGCCTTCCCTGGTCTGCATGGCTCCCTGGAGGCCTCAGGGAACTGATGAGGCAGGAGAGGATGCATTTGCCTCCCCCCAGAAAATGCTCCCTTGTTAGTCCTCAGTGCCATCTTTAAATTCTGAGTCCCCTGTGGTGTACCTAGCTGTGCTGTGGCTTTAGTCTCTTGTGAATGCCTCACACTGATCTAAACGGTGCCTCTGCGCGAGTCACAAGGAAGGGGCCAGTTAACCCAGCACTTAACCTTTGAAATAGTCTGCCCGTAAATTCTGTTTCTAGCAGAAAGGCTTTGTGTAAAATGTAGATAGATTTTTTTTCCCTCCTAGATTTTCAAATGTTCATGGGTTGGGTGACAGTGCCTAGGAGGTTTCCCCTACGAGGGTTTCTCATCACTGTGTTAGGGACTCTAGCGTTGGATTCTGCCGCCTTGCTGAAGATGTCAAAAGTATGTTGTTCTTTGGAGTAAAGGCTGTGGAGTCAGTTTGCCCAAGCACTGCTGCAGTGGTCAAGTTGTGGTCAAGCCTTATGTTTGTTTGTTTGTTTTTGAAATCTGTAAAATGGAAACCATAGCACTGCCTGCTTTAACTGTGAGGTTGAAAGGAGAGCCCATGTCTTCACTGCTGCACAATAGACAGTCGGTAAACACTGCTGGTTGCAAGTGTGTCTTACCTGTGCCGTTGACTTCCTTTCCCGACTCTAAGGGAAACAGGACTAGAGCTTGGAAGATTATATCAGTTACTCTTTCTATTGTGACCAAATGACTGACAGTGGCAGCTAAAAGAAGAGAGGATATGACTCCCTGCTTTAGGGGATGTCCATCATGGCTGGCAAGGCATGGCAGGGTGTTTGTCTGTGGTAGTGAGAGCCTGAGGTTGAACTCCTTCCCTGGTGTCCAGCCAGGATGCAGAAGCTAGACTAAAGTTAGAGGTAAGTGTAACAACCATCAAAGGACCTCTGGCGGTAACCTAGGTCTGCCAGGCAGGCAGCAGTGCCTCCTGGGCCAGACCCATGCCATTAGGACCAGATATTCAAACTCATGACATTTCAGAGTCAAACATAATAGCAACCATCTGGGTTTGAGTCCTGGCCTCAGCCTACTGTTAGGCTTGTGGCCCTCGGCAAATTGTTTAACTTCCCCAGCTTCCCTTCACAGAAACAAAATTAAAATGTCACTCACCACTGGCAGGGGTGGCCTGAGAACCTTGCCTACCTGTCTTGTCCCAGGCCATCCTCCCCTGAATGAAGCATGCATTCAGCACACGGGCCTTTCTTTATCTGCGTCCCAGTGGGTTCTTCCTGAATATCTAACATTTTATTTTATTTTTTTTAAATATTTATTTATTTATTTGTTATGTATACAATATTCTATCTGTGTGTATGCCTGCAGGCCAGAAGAGGGCACCAGACCTTATTACAGATGGTTGTGAGCCACCATGTGGTTGCCTGGAATTGAACTCAGGACCTTTGGAAGAGCAGGCAATGCTCTTAACCGCTGAGCCATCTCTCCAGCTCAATATCTCACATTTTAAAGGAGTGTGGTCAGACAGGCCAAGTGTTGAGTGTCAAGGATGCAAAACGTCCATGACTTTTACTCATCTAACTCCATTCTGAAGAATTAATTTAGTTTTGTTTTTCTACATAGTCCCAACTTCTGCAAATCATCTTATTCAGCAGTAGTTCAGCTTTTCCTTGAGATGAAATCTGCCTGCCATACAAGGGTATAGACACCCAGCTCCAAGGCTACTCTGCTCTTGTATGTTTATGGCTTAAATAACCATTGCTCCCTTTTAGGGCCAAATCATTGACTTCCGAGGGCTGCTCACAGATGCTATCAAAGGAGCCACCAACGAACTCGCCTTGAACACTTTTGAATGTAACCCAGACCCTTCGGTAAGTGACCAAACCACCCAAATCTCGTGGAACTTCTAGGAGTATCACCCCGAGTCCAGAGAACTGTGAGATCCAGTCAAAGGTCATTGCAACCAGTCACCGTTAGTTTCTCCAAGATCCCACTTTCCTTCCTACATCACGGCGGAGCAGTTTTGTAAGGCCAGCCTTTCTGCTCCTCTCCCCAGGAGCGGCTGCTGAAACCTCTGAGTGCATTTATTGGCATGAACAGTGAGATGCGAGAACTGGCAGCCGTGGTGAGCCGGGTAAGATCTGCTGTTCAATTCACAAATTTATGGAGGCAGACCAGGGCTCCTGGAGCATTGTGGGCTGCTTCTTTTATTAATAACAATAAATATGATCATTTATTTATAAAGTGCCCCCACTTGCAGAGGCACTCATATTGTTTAGAGGCACAATAATGCATGATAAATAAATTATAGAATCATAAAATTACAATAGAAAAAGCCCACCATCCTACTATAGGGGCCAAGAAAACAGACAGCAAAAAAGATGCAGAAAGGGACCGACAGGTGAAAGGCTTTCTGGCGGGCTCCAGAGCAGGGGAGAGAGGGCTCTAAGAAAAGCTCGGAGCACACATGTGTTCTGTTTAAAGAGCCCCAGTCTGAAAATGCGGGGTCTGGCAGTGTGATGGCCTCACTTGGAAATTTCCTTGAACGTAACCAGATTAGTAAGAAAGATTTTTTTACCACTAGGCTAAGGATACTTCAAGCTTGCACCGTGGACCTAAGGGCGGTGAAAATGAACGGCCAGTGATGCGGCCCTGAAATCCTTTGACTGCACTTGATTTCTGGAGCCTTCTCTTTCTAGCTGGATGGTTTTAAGCAAGCTTCTTAGGTTGAGAATAGATTATTGATTACAGATGACTTTCCTAATTTCCACTGATCTCAGTTTAATTGAAGAGGGAAACTGAGGTAAGGTCAAAAAGATTCTTTAAAAAAACTCCTCCAAAAAGCACACAGTTGCTGAGCTGCAAGGGCATCTGCTTCAGAGGCACTACCAGAGTCTGCTGAGGGCCTGCAGACAGAGGCGGTGACTCCACCCAGGCTTGCCTCGAGAGACTCTGGTTGCGTGGATGAGTGCATCTGGGGAGCAGCAAAACTGGGGTGCAGAGAGGGGCAAGATTCTCCACCCTGAGCAGTATCCAGGATGGAGAACTGGGTAGAGATGAGAACCCTGGATTAGCATCCCTCTCGGGGCACAGGTCATCCTGTGTATTGAGCAGCAGTTTCAGTGAGGCGGATGTGGTAAATGATGGAGAAGAGAGGCAGCTGTGAGGTTTCCACCAGCGAAGCAGGGTAAAGAGCAAGCCTGCCAGGATGCATGAGGAAGCAGAGGCTGATGCTCCTCTTACCCCCCAAATCTGTAGTCTCCTTCCTGTCTCTACAAAAGGATAGTATGAAGTTCAGAGTAGAGAACAGAAGTGACCTGCAGGGATCCCACACTCCTGAGGAAGGGGACACAGGTCCTTCTTGTATGTTTCCAGTGATGGGAAGATCATTTGCAATGACAAATGACTTTGGATGTGTACAAGGAAGAACTTTGGGTTGGGAAATTAAACATCACCTTGTTAAACTCAGTGTCACCTCTAGACTGTGGAGGGAAATGCACTTATCTACAGATTGTTCAAATACCAAAGTAGATGGAGCCTCATTGTGTGCCAAAATTTCCTAAGAAAGGCCTCAATAAGAGATGTGTGCTCTCCCCAAGTTTTGGAAGCCTGCGTTGGGTGTGATATAATCTCCGTCATCTCGCACTCAGAGGATGAAGCAGGGAAGGAAACCCAGCCACACAGTGAGTTCCAGGCCGGGGTACGGAATGAGGCCCTCTCTCAAAACACAAAATATGGAAGACTGGGTCTTTTATCCACTCCCTTGTCCTACAATGGACAATATACATCACGTATGACCCAGTCATTTCTAGTAAATACTGCAGTGGTATTTTGTGTTTTAGCAAATAAAGCTTGCCTGAAGATCAGAGTGTGGAGCTAGCCACTAGTTAGCCATAGAGGCCAGGTAGTGGTGGCACACACCTTTAATCCCAGCACTCTGGAGACAGAGACAGATGGATCTTTGTGAATTCAAGACCACCCTGGGCTACACAAGATTGGTGTAGTCTAAAAGAGAAAACGAGCCTGGCGGTGGTCGCTCACATCTTTAATCCCAGGATTTGGGAGTCACAGGCCTTTAATCCCAGCATTGAGAAGGTGGAGACAGGACGGGGTATGCCTGGGCAGAGAGAGGAAGATAAGACAGGAGGAGACGGGAGCTCAGGGCATTCAATCTGCGGATTCATAGAGACAGGATCGCCCTTTGGGTCTGAGGTTGGAGTAAGAACTAGTGGCTGGAAGGAAAAGAAAGAAAAAAGAATTCAAGCTACAACATACTTCTCAGTAAAGTGGAACTCCTGGTGGGGAACCCTGGAGGGAGGGTAGTAGCCATAGGACCATAACATTTTTTGCCATTTAAAAAAAACATACTTTTATATATTTGAAACATGTGCACATAGCACGTATTTAAAAACACAGACACATACACAAAACAAGTAGATAAACAGTTTCCAGACTTGTTCTTTACTCAGAATGACATAGGAAAGGACCTTAAGAGAAAGTAATACTCCAGACGTTGTTTGCCTGAAATAGCTCCGATGGAGAAGGGCCCAGAGCGACTGTTCAGAGGCGTCTTGTGAAATTGAAATTGGAAAACTGTAAATTAGTAATCAGTAAAAGCGACTTAATTGATTGCCCTGGGGTGGTCGCTACAGGGCTCTCCCGTAAGAGGGGAACTGCGCGCGCACTAGGTTGTTGGCCTCCTCGAACGCTGCAGAAGCAATCGCTCCAGCTGGAAGCAGGGAATGCTCACTAGGGAAAAGGGAAATTGGTTTCAGGGGAGCGTAGGAGAAGTCTCTGTTTGCAACAAATTAAGAAAGTGTTTGCCAGATCAAATAGCTAGACAGATACACAGCTACGGTAAGGATATGTTTCCCCCTAAAAATTAAGGTAATTTGAAGGCATTTCTTGACTGTGACCATAACGCAGCACAGGTTGCTATAGGCTGATGGCAGGTGTAGCTCACTCTTATACCCGCCCCCCCCCTCACCAAGTACCATATTTTACTATCAATATCTTCTCCAGGGAAAAATCATTGACTATTTTCCCATCTCTTTGGTAAAGTAACCCCAACTTATAATGTATGCATAGGTCTACATTATAATACTCGGGAAACATTTTTTTTTTATCATCAGCACATTATATCCTATTAAGTCGGGTGTTCTGTGCTGCCATGTTTGTTCCAGAAGTGGAAGAAAACGTCAGTTTTAGCAAAATAATCAAATGCATATTGCAGGACATTTATCTCCATAACCCCAACATAAAGTGGAACGATATTATTGGACTGGACGCGGCCAAGCAGTTAGTCAAAGAAGCCGTTGTGTACCCAATAAGGGTAAGTATGGGAAACCATGTTTCTGATTGCTATCAACTAGACAAGCTATGTCAAGAAAAGACGGCATGGTGACTTTTCTGTCTGTAAGGTAGCCTTCTGACTGGGCCACTCTTGGTCAGGGCTAGAGCATCGCGTGTAGTCTGTGCTGTACCAGTTCAAGTCCTGTTCCTGTTGCAGCTCTTGCAGAGGGGAGGTTCCCAGCACCCACATCAAGTGGCTCGCAGCTGCCACTACAGCTTCCCATGAGTTATAATACTATAACTCTAGTTCCAGGGCATCCACTGCCTTCTTCTGGTCCTCAGGCACTTGTGTGTTACTTGTGCATGCTACCACAAAATAAAAAAAAATCTTTCTAAAAAGTCACATTCTATATTGGTTCAAAGTGTCTGCGCAGTGGTAACTGAAGACCTAAGACATTGTGGAATAGAGCTTTTCAGATGCTAAACACTGACCATTAGCCTGCCTCCCTAAGAGTGCGCTCCCTGTCGTAGACCTACCTCCCAGGAGAGGCCTCTCATTTGTTCCTATGGATCTGCCTCAGACCTACCCCCCCCTCCCATTTGCCATCAGGGGCTTTGCTCGGCTAGACAGACAGTCCCTTCCAGGGCTGTGACCAGCAGGCCAGCATGCTGTTCTCATCACCTGCCTTTGACCGTTTTCTACACACCTCATGAAACAAACTGACAGAAGAGACGGCACACTTCAAGAGGGGTGAGGAGACGGTCAGAGTATCGCAGCGTGTTTGCTGTCTGACAGGCCACCCTGCCACTCGGGGCCTTAAAACAACAATCTTTGGGACAGAGGTTCGCTTGTCATTCTGTGGTGGGCAGTTTAAGCTGAACCCAGCCAGGCTGCCTCATCTGTCGCCACACAGTATCATTTGCCTGGTGTTCCCACATACCAGCCAGGGTGACTGGGAGAACTGGGGGGAACAGCTGGGATAATGGGCAGCCAAGTCTTTTCATATGGCAAATCCTGCAACAAGCAAGTTCAGCCTTGTTCACGGGTTCTTAGAGAGAGGGAAGAAAGATCATGTCCTAACGTGTGAGCTTTTTCACGGCCCCCCTTCCATTTGTTCATCTTATAATTCTCTAGCATCCCACTGGGCAAGGTCGGAGGGCCAGGAACCAGGTACAGGTGGTGGAGAACTCCACTTTCTTCTGTGGGAGGCTACTATACAGAATTTGTATAATTCGTGGACTATAATTTCCTAAGGGCAAGATTACACATTCATTAAAATAACAACAGCAACTGTGTATTACTGCCTCTGACTCCATGAAGCTCTTGATTTTGCCGTACTTTCATCCTAAGGAAACAAAAAACATTAAATTCAGATTATCTTCCCCTCCCTCCTCCCCCTGCTCAGGTGGGAGTAAGAAATATATTCATTCAGAGCTAAGAGTGAAACCATAGCACAAAACTTTTGGGAAGGATAGAGCACTTTATTGGCACCCTGGATATGCTGTTTTCTCATTGTTCTGGGGAACAAACCCACAGTGTTTAATGTGGTCAGCAAGAGAATCTACCACGGAGCTACAGCCCTCCCCTGTTTCTGGATGTGTTGTTTCCATGGCATTATACCCTTCACAGGTGATGGGAGTGTGTTTGCCATTTCCCCTGTCCTCCACCTGTCCAGTTCCTACAAGGTTTGAACTTGAGCTAATGGAAGAGACCCAACTGAAATCTGGTAGCATCTCTGAGCCTCCGTGTCCCCAGCCTCTGCCACAGGCTTCCCATGGGCACACACCTTTATGGGTTGGTTCTAGGACTCATCGTGGATCTGTGTCTTCTTTATGATTTTTTAAAAAGGAGATGAAGGCTCCACATGGAGAACATAGAGGGAAGGAAATTATATGCATAGAAATAACTATTGTCACTGGGTGGTGGTGGCACATGCTTTTAATCCTAGCACTCGGAGGTAGAGGCAGGTGGGTCTCTGTGAGTTCAAAGTCAGCCTGGTCTACTGAGTGAATTTCAGGACAGCCAGGGCTACACAGAGAAATCCTGTCTTGAAAGAGAGAGAGAGACAGAGAGAGAGAGAGAGAGAAGAAATAACTATTGCCACAGAGAAGAAATATACTGCATATACCTTTCCTTTCCTTATGTGTATATATATATGTGTGTATATATATGTATGTATGTATATATATATATATATATTGCTTTTAAGAAGCCACAAAAATTAAGTCAGACATTTTTACCCAGTGTGAAAATGCCCCTGGGACAAACAAGATCCACATAGAGGAGCAGACCTTAAAAAAGTGGGGCTAAGCCTTAGAGGGGCTGTTTTGCAGGAACTCCTGCCCTGCCTGCTAAGAATGTGCAGGTTGATGTATTCATGCTCACCTTGTCTTTGTTCTCCAAGTACCCACAGCTGTTTACAGGCATCCTCTCCCCTTGGAAAGGTCTGCTGCTTTACGGCCCTCCAGGTAAGCACATCTTTTGGGAGCAGAGGATGTCTGCGGGAGCCTGGCTGCTGCCCGGCGGTGAGGCAAGGAGCAGTAGCACCTGCTCATGGTCATCCTCGTGTGTCCCTAGGTACAGGAAAGACGCTGCTGGCCAAAGCCGTGGCCACCGAGTGCAAAACGACTTTCTTTAACATTTCTGCCTCCACCATTGTCAGCAAGTGGAGAGGAGATTCAGAAAAACTTGTCCGGGTAGGAATTCTTAAGATGTTTAAAAATCAGTTTTCTAGAATACCAAAGTACAAAATAATGCTAGAGCGTGTTGGTTTTAAGGTGGTATATATGTATAATTATGCTAGAGCTTGTTGGTTTTAAGGTGGTATATATGTATAATTATGCTAGAGCGTGTTGGTTTTAAGGTGGTATATATGTATAATTATGCTAGAGCGTGTTGGTTTTAAGGTGGTATATATGTATAATTATGCTAGAGCGTGTTGGTTTTAAGGTGGTATGTATGTTAGCCTCGGCTTGGATTGTGACTCTGTGACTCCCCAAAGCCCAGGAAGTGGATTGACTGTCACATGTGGGTATTAATCATAGTGCCACCAGCAAAACATGGACTCCCTTCTTCTGGAATTTTATCAACAGCTATTTTTTGATTCACACAATTTAGGACTAAAAGTGAGAACAAAAGTCTCTAAAGTGGCCTAGTGTTTGCTTCACTCAAGAACCATTCATTATTAAGCATGTACAGTTTATCCAGTTAACACTTAGTGTGAGGCCTCTGCCGTGTGCCAGACCCTACACTAAGCACTCTGTGGAGGAATCGAAAGACATAAACCTTAATTATTCTTTCAGATGTTCTGAGCAACTTTTCTTCCTCTTCTCATGGCCTGCATAGTGTGTTCTCTCCTTGGAAGGCTGTTTCCATCTTTACAATATCTCGTTCCTGGTCCATGGCATCTCTTGCACTCAAACATTTTGCTGTATCTTCCTGTCACCCTAAGAGAACAGCTGCTGTGATGTATACCTCGCCATAAAGGGGGTTCCTTGCCAAGAATCCTGTTAGACTGTTTGCCTCCTGTAGAAGGACTGATAAATAATCAATACTAAGTGAATGTAAAATTACTTTCTGAAAAGAAATCATCCTAAAATATTACTCTGGAGTTCTGGTCCCTCATAAAGCTAATTTCCAAATGATCATAGACTGCTTAGAAGACATAATAAGATATTTTAGAAGGGTTGGTGAAAAAATAAGACCATACCTATTATTTATTACTTTGATCATTTATTCGTTCATTCATTCATTCATTCATTTCTAAGGATTAAATGCAGGCATTTGCATGTCACGCAATTACTATAATACCAAATTAGCCTTTAGCCCCTTGGTATTGTTTTCATGTTGTTTCAAATGTTTAAGTTTTTATGGATTTTTATCACTCACTCAGCATTGTATTTCTTTTCTGTTGCTCTGTTTATTTTAGTGGTACTGTTTTGAGACAAGGCCTTTTTCTAGATGTAGCTCAGACTGGTCTTGAACTCATGATCTGTCTTTTGGGATCACCTTATTGTCCTAGGTGCTAGAGTTATAGATTGTGTACCACAGTGCCTGGATCAAGATGAAATCTATGAAAATATTTATCTACACTTTCTCCTTTGGTCTTTATCCTGGGACTGTCTCAGACCAGATCCCCAGGTACTCCTGTTTATCTGCTGTGTGTGGATCCCTAGGGTTCTGGTCAGTTCTGTTTCAAAGGGCTGAGGTTCAATTAACTACAGTCATTATCAGCCTAAAGCTCTTTGGGATGTGTGTGTGTGTTTAACTTCTGTGTGTTGAGTAACAATAAAACAACTCACAAAAGACGCCCTCCCCTGAAGAGTAGAGATTTGTGTCCCGTCACAAAAAGTGTTTGGAACCATGAGCACAAGACACTGCAAAGCGTTTCAAGAAAGTTCCCAGACTCCCTGGACAAGCCCTAGGTGGACAGACATGTACTTTTAGGCACGTCATGATTATCCTAACAGAGATGGAGAGAAAATGGTTTCTTGTTTAGTGTTGAATGTCTAGAAATGCCAATCACACGAATGTTCCTTCTTTGTGAGTATTTTTTTTAGCTCAGTTTTTTTTGTTTTCTGCTTTAGTATCATTCCAGGAGTGAGGCAATCCTTCCTGTCCCAGGTCTCCATCTCCTTCACCACATATTTAAAAGAATCCAGCTTTATGGAAAATGTACGAAAGCCACGAAAGCGTACATTTCCTTGATTTGGGATCTATGAACTCATATTCTCAAGGTCACACAGCAGGCCCTTACTGAATGAGCCACCCCCAGGTCCCTAATTTGAGCATTTTACAAGTTACTTTAGAAGATACTTATATTTCTTTTTTCTTATGAAAAATGCATTTTTCACTTAAATATTTGAAAAATATTCAAGAAGAAACTGGAAACCTCTGCCAACCTTGAAGGGTCTTATTTCCTTGTAGAAGTTATTTTTTCCTGTTCTGTGAGATTTTGGGAAGATCCTCACCTGGGGAGGTTTAGTCATTCTGTCCACCCCTTCCTGTAAAGGTTTTTAGGGAAAGCAAACCCTTTAGGACCTTCCCCTCAATCAGAAAAGAGTTTTCTCCCATTTGTTTCTCTTTCTATTCCAATTAAGGAGTTATTTATAGGGAACCTTTGGGCTGTGAACCCCCCTCCTCTCCTAATGCTCCTGCCTCTTAGGAGTTGAGCACTATTGAATAGCTGAGTGATCTCTTTAGCAAATGCATACACCTGTTGATGGTTACATCTCCCTCCCCCTCACATGATTTAACTTCCTCCAAGCACCTCTGGATATTTTAGACTAATGCTTCTAGAAGCACTTACCAGGATTCTATTTATTCTCTGGGAATGGAAACTCAGTAATTTGAGCAATATGGAGACCTAAGCCCTAAACGCAGTTAGTTCTTCTAACTTTATGTTGAAGAGGCCCTTGGTTTCCTACACCTGAGTAAGCTCCTTAAAACTGTGTGTAGGTCTGATATAGGGGTCTAATATCCTCTTTTTCATTGAGTCGATTGGTGTTTTGTAATCGCTTTTAAAATCAGGTATAATTGGGCTTCTCTTCCTGTGACAGGAAGAAAAGTTACTTGTTCCTAATTGGCTGGTCTCCAGTGTATGGGAGAGGTGTTAGCGATACGTTTCCCAGAACTGCCTTTTGTTTCATGACTTTTGCTGTGTGAGTGTGTGTGTGTGTGTGTGTGTGTGTGTGTGTGTATGAACCAATGTGTATTCACCCAGCTAAATACCAAATAAACAGTTCTACCCAAGTGTCAACCAATGAGTTTTGGGACACAGATGACTGACATAGAAGTAAAGACATCTGAATCACCAAAAAGCCCACCTAGCTTGGGTGATGATTCATGGAGGATGCATACTTGGTGCTCCCTAGACAACGTGCAGGGAGTTCCACCAATCACAGAATCTCCTCTCTGTACCAGCTGTTCAAGATTCTACAACCATGGAGATCAGTCTTGTAAGTCTTGTATTTCAAGCCTTGTAAATTCCCTTGACTCCCTAATCCTTGTAAATTGCTTTTACTACCCTAGCCTGTAAATTCCCTTTATTCCCTGAGCCTTTTAAATTTTTGTTATTCCTTGAGTCTTGTAAGTTCCCTTTACTTTCTGAGCCTTGTAAGTTTCCTTTATTTCCTGAGCCTTATAAGTTCCCTTTACTTTCTGAGCCTGTAAGTTCCCTTTCCTTCCTGAGCCTGTAAATTCCCTTTTATATTCCCTTTATTTCTTGAGTCTCCTTAGCTTCCGTCCTTTGTCTAGGAGGGGATATTTCCATTAAAGGAAACAGCCACACACAGTCCTTCTCTTAGTTTTGAGAAGGAGCAGGGGTTATGAACCAGGATTCTGTGACAGGGAAATGCTGACTCATCACTGAGTCTCGAGATGTGAGAGATTTCCTCAGAGGGAAATCCTGCCGCTCCTGAAAGCCACATGGGAGCATTCCCCTCTTGTTTATCCTGAGATGCTTTCCTTATGCTCAGTGACATGGAGAATAAATCCCCATGGCAGCTGAAGAATCTCTGCTTTTCTGTTCATCGCTGCTGCATTCTCCAGTCAGCCAGTGAAGAATTGAACGTGGCGCTCGAGAGATCGGCTGCAGGATTTAAAAAAAATAAAAGATTTAGCTCTTTATACTGCTCACCGCCACTATATCTCCCTATCGAGTTATTTTGTTTTTATGTCTGTTCTTTTGCTGGCTGCTTTCTTGTTCTTGTTCAGTCTGTCATATTTTACTCTGGAACAGAACATCTTATTCCGTCGAGAACTGCCTTTGGGAATCTGCTCCTCTTGTATTCAAGAGGCAGGGCAGGAGGATCCCCTGAGTTCACCAGCCAGTCTGAGCTATACTGTGAGTTCCAGTCTAGCTGAAGCTGTTTCAAGACATCAAAACCCAGCAACAATAACAAACAAAAGGGAAAAGACGTACAAAGAACCTGATCCTAGCAAGCAGTGTTGAGGTGGAGTGGGGCCCTGTGGAATCACGTGGGGAGCAGAAAAGGACATTTTCAGTTTGTTATCCATATGTGTCCTTTTCCTGACTTTCTTCCTTCTGAGAATAAT
This sequence comes from Alexandromys fortis, assembly GCF_014885135.2. NCBI lineage: Eukaryota > Metazoa > Chordata > Mammalia > Rodentia > Cricetidae > Alexandromys > Alexandromys fortis. The sequence continues at coordinate 4,481,075 of NW_026067954.1, read as the reverse complement.
CCTATTTTTCCTAAAGATGAAGGGGGGAAAGTTACTACATGATTTTATGTATTTTATGTTTATGTCCACATGGAGAATGTTATTGGCAGATGTCCCAAGGGTTAACAAGGCAAATAGGAGCTTGGGAACTGAATTTTATCTCCAGCTTTCATACTTATCATTCAGAACCTTGAACTTGCCACCTACTCTCTATCAACTGATGAATGGAAATAACTGGACCATCCATCCCCCTAAGGTGGAACTCGGGAGAAACAACGGTGATGGTTATAAAGTTGTCCCAGAGTACTGGTATAGAGCAAATGCTTATTATTACAGCAGTTCTAAACTTTTAATCTGGGAACATTTGAGGGCTAAAGTTGACATGTATGACGAAGACTAACTTAAGAATACATATTTGACCCTGCTCTTGCTTTTCCCCACTCAGGTGCTGTTTGAACTTGCCCGCTATCATGCCCCCTCCACGATCTTCCTGGACGAGCTGGAGTCTGTGATAAGTCAGAGAGGCATGACTCCTGGGTAACAGATGGTTTGGGTTTGGGTTTTTTTGGCCATCGTTTCTCCCCTTTGTAAGTGTGTGTGATGGTCGGAAGCCCATCGATGTTTACCAGCAGAATGAGCCTATCAATAAGCCCACAAATTTTCTGCAGACACATGGAAAGGTCTTTGAATTAGATCCTGTTAACTGAGTAGCTGATTTAAATAGATTTTATAACCGGAGGAAACACCATCCCCCTCTTCCCCACAGAGTGGCTTTCAGGCCTGAAGATCATCCAGCCGCAGGATCCCAGGCTGCCACGATGGCCTGGCTGCCTCAAAATAACCTCCTCTGGAGCCGGAGGGCTGCCTGTGGGGACTGGGGCTGGAGGGCTGCCTGTGGGACTGGGGCTGGCCCATGCAGCCGCAGGATCAGCCGCTTCTGTCGTACATTCTCTGGAGGCAGAGGAACCGGTGATTCTTGGACATCTGTCACATGCATTATTTCTAAAGATTAAGTGTCCGAAAATGTCCCCAGAAGGAAGGAGCGCCTCTCGGTTACAAATGCTTTCTGGTTATGCATTCAAAAGGGCAAATAGGGCTGCTTGTTTGCCTGCTTGATTTTGTGCGTGTGTGTGACATATGTTGCGTGTGTGTGTGTACATGTTTGTGCTGGTGCTTGTAATGTGTGTGTGTGTGTGTGTGTGTGCGGTGCGCGTGCATGTAGGTCAGAAGTCTCTTTCTACATTGTTTTTGTTTGTTTGTGATTTTGAGAGAGAATGTGCCCCTGTGTCTGCCCTTTCATGTGGAAGCTGGGAATCAAAGCTTAGGTCCTCAGGGTTGACATTTACCAACTTACCTATCACCTCAGTCCCCATTGTTAAGTTTTAAAAATTTATTTTAAAATATTTCATTAATTGAGAATTTTATACAGTTTATTTTGCACACATTTGCTCTCAGTTACTCTCTTTAATTTCCCCAGATCCTTACCACCTTTTTTTTTTTTTTTTTTTCCTGTGTCAGGGTTTCTCTGTGTAGCCCTAGATGTCCTGGAACTTGCTTTGTAGACCAGATTGGCCATTAGCCTCAAGCTCAGAGATCCACTTACCTCTGCCTCCCGAGTGCTGGGATTAAAGGTGTGTGCCACCAGTGCCTGGCTCGTGTCTTTATTTTTTGAAAATTATTTATTTAAAAATTCATTGACTCTGACTTGTGCTGACTATATACTTCTGGGTGTAGGGTCATCCGTTGGAGCATGGTCCACTTACTAGGAGCCACGCCCTTAAAGAAAACTGACTTTCCCTCCCCTAGAAGCCATGGACGGTCCATAGCTCCTCAGTTAGGAATGCGGGCTCCATGCTAGAACACTGATGTGCTGGCCCTGGTACAGGTCTGGTGAGGCACTCAGAGCTACTGAGGTCTTGAGTGTAGCGGTCCTGTCATGCTCAGGAGATGCTGTTGATTCTGGTTCTCCCTGACCCCTTCCTACCCCAGCTTCTGAAATGGTCCCAGAGCTTCAGGAGAGGAAGGCTGTGACAGATCTGTCCCATTAGTGGCCGAGCACGCCACAGCCACCTACTCTCTTCACTTTGACCCGTCTGAGTTTCTGCATTAACCACTGTCTATCGCCCAAAGAAACTTCTCTGAAAGAATATGAGAGCTCCACTAACCTATGGGCAGAGAGTTAGGAATTTAGAGTACAATTTTATACTATGTCCAGTTAGCGAAATCATAGTAGTAGGTTGATCCCTGAGGTCTATGAACTCCCCAACCTTGGGTTATTGGCTGGATTTGTAGTACCAGGCATGCACTTTCTCCAGTGAATCAGAAAGCAGTTGGTTACCTTCATAACATTCATGTGACTATTGCCATATCCATCATCACTGCAATTTACAGGGGTTGGAGCTGGATAAGACTGTTGGCTCCCAAGCCAGGAATAGTGGTGCACACCTTTAATCCCAGCACTCAGGAGGCGGAGGCAGGCGGATCTCTGTGAGTTAGAGGCCAGCCTGATCAATATAATCAATTCCACATCAGCTAGAGGTACAAAGACCCTGTCTCGGAAAGACAATAACAACAAAAGACTGTTGACTCTCCTCCCCTAGCATCCTGCATAGCACCCTCTGGTGAGTTACCCAGTAGGGAGGAAGCTTCCTGGTCAATACCAACATGATTTCTCAATGTGTGTGCTGTCTTCAGCAACAGGGTCTTGCAATCAACTTCTGATGGGCGCTTAAGAGCAGTATCAGTAGCCCTTGTTTTGGGTTCTCTAGGACACCCCTGACCAATGATAGAGGAGAGGAAAGTCTGGGGCTTTTTATTTGACAACCTACAGATGGGTTCTGAGATGAGTTTAATTCCCTGTGAGGGGCAACTCCAATTAAACTCTTGTATGAATTTGTGTGTGTGTTTGTACACATATATATGTACACACATACATGTGTATAGACACATATGTTGTGTATATTTTGATCACATCCTGACAATAAAGTTTTATTTGAGTCAGAGAGGGGAGCTAGCCATTAACTGACCATTTAACCGTAGAGGACTGATAGGAAACAGGAAGTAGTAAGGCGGGGCTTAGGATCCTTAGGATGGAGGAACAGAAGAGATAGGAGATCTCAGGTGGCGTCTCCTCTACTTCTTTGTTTATTCAGGCTCCTACTCTTACTGATAGCAGATATCTTACTGATATCTGACTCCCAATTTTTATTGATAAAGAATAATTAATTAAATGCATCACACATATATATGAAGCATAAAATAGTAAGTTCCCATATAGCTTTCCCAAACATCCTTAGAGTTCCCATGTATCGTAGACTGGCGTTGAACTTGCTGTATAGTTTAGGATGATCCTGAACTTTGATTCTCCTGCATCCGCCTCCCAAGTGTGGGATTACATGTGGGAGTGCCCGTGCTGGGGATTGAACCCACGGCTTTGTGGTTGCTAGGAAAGCACTCTATCAACCTGATTGATTTGTTATGATCAGAGATACTTTTTGAAACTTTTATGAAATTTGGCACCTCAATCTGGAAATATAAAAAAACAGGTGTCTGGAAAATTTCTGTGTAGCTCTATTTACTAGTGACCTTTAATAGTCTGTTATTGAGACAAAGCCCAGGCTAATAAAAGGCAAAGAATTTGCTTGTTGGAAATATAAAAGTAAAATTAGAAAACAATTTGTGAAATTTTACCCAGTGGAAACCACTTTCCCAGGAGGAAAACAGAAGAACGAGGCTGCAGGCAGGATGGGTGGACTTTATGTCTGACTGACATGGGACATGGACCTGACCTTACTGTGCCTTGTCAGACCCCACTGCAGCCCTCTGCCTTGCTCCATCAGCCTGACAGGAACAGCCAGTTGCACCCGAGCCACAGGCCCCTGTGTGCTCTCACTGGTCTCCCCCTGCAAAGACAGGCCTCTCTGGCCTGCCTCAGGGGTGGCCTAGATTTGGCTAATTTGGTTCTTCCTACCATCCCTGGTGGCAAGTGCTTCACCCAGGTTCTCCTTGAGTTTCAGGGTCCCCATATGGGACTTGAAGATCCCAGTTTAAAACACAAGGACAACGAAGCTGAGCATGATAGCGCACACCTTAATCCAGTTCTCAAGGAGCAGAGGCAGAGGCAGGCAAATCTTTGTGGATTGGAGGTCAGCCTGGTAGTGGGTTCCAGGCTAGCCAAGGCTATATAGTGAGACCCTATCTGAAAAAACAAAAACAGACTAAAAAATTAGGGCAACTGCTTTTAATGTCTTTTTGGGCCATATCATGCTAGTTGTGCATAAGTATGGACAATTATATTAACATTAGCACATGCACACATATCATGCGTAATTGTGGGCAAAGGCTATGTGAACATGTCATTGTAGAGTGGGAGTCTTTTCTCTCAGAAAATGTCTGGGCCTTGAGAGGTACAGATTCTAAGTCACATGCAGGTGGAGCACCCCAGTGTGAAAATCCAGCACTTGAACAGACCTGTTCTGAATCTTTGTTAGTGCTGGCAGACAATTAAAGTAGGAAATCCCACCCAGGAAAGTTTGTTTAATATGTGAAAGTATAAAATATCATATAAATTACCTTCAGGCTGTGTGAGAAGGTACAGATGAAATATAAGTTAATTTCATGCTTAAAGTTGGTTCCCCCCCACCCAGTATGACTCTTTATATATGTGCAAACATTCCAAAATTCAGAAAAATCTGAGTCAACTGGGATAAAGAATACTCAGTCTGTACTCAGGATGGGTTGCTTCCACACATGTGCACGAGAGGTGGAGTGTTGTGCACACTAAGGAAGACATTTAGTCATTGCTCTTTTAATTAAAACAGTGTGAATGAACAGAATCTGTCAAGCACGCTCTGGGTGTGAACCTAATGCGGGTTGGTTTGATCTTGGTGCCTTGCTCCTTCTGGAGGAAGGGACCCGGATGATCGCCATGGAGGCAGAGAGGGCAAATCTGCACAGAGACCAGACGCTAATCTCTGTCATTATTATACATTTCATTAGGAGAGGATGAAGCCAACTCAGTGCAGGGATTTTATAAACACAAATGCACACATACACAGGAATAAGAAGCATGGACATTATGTGATGCCTGCTCTATAAATGGGTTATTCTACTATGTCATTTCAATTCAAGTCATTAAACTTGATTGTTTAAGCCCAAGCTGGCCGAAGCTATGGAACCTGGGCTAGATGCAAACTCACAGCAGTTTTCCTGCCTCAGCCTTACCAGTTTCAGGCCATGCCACACCTGGCAATTATGGCATTTTAAAGGGTTAAATAACGGAGCAGGTAGACACAGCTGGGTTATGTTTAATTTCACCATCCTTCTATTATTTTCTTTTAGTTCTATGTCAACCTTCACTTTTCTCCTAAATATCATCATTGTATGTATTATTTGCCTTTTTATTACTTTTTTATGTGAAAATAAAGCACCTGAAATGCCCATTTATTTGCTATCAGAATGGAGCCTGTTTTTCAGCCACAGGGCATTGCTGTGAGTGCCACTCACGTCAGGAGGGCAAAGGCTCTGCCAGTGAGGTCCTCCTATCTCCTTGTCTCTGCAGGGGAGAACACGAAGGGAGCCTCCGAATGAAGACGGAGCTCCTGGTGCAGATGGACGGGTTGGCCCGCTCGGAGGATCTCGTGTTTGTCTTAGCAGCATCTAACCTGCCGTGGTAAGGCATCAAGAGAACACGTCACACACATCGCACACATTTTCATGATCTACTGAACACTGATAAAAATTTCAGTGAGAGCTAGAGGAGGAGGCACTGAAGCCACACACGATGTGGGTGACAAGGAGTCGGTCTCCGTGGCTATAAAGACCAGTGTGAAAGTGGGCAGCACTGGTCCCAGGGTCTGGGCCCTAAGCTGATTAGGAGTAGAGTCGAGCTCATCAAGAGGCATGGCATGCATTCATCCCCCTCTGCTACCGGCCATGGCTCCTGCCTCCCGACTGCCCTGCAGTGACAGATGATAGCCTGGAGTTGTGAGCTAGACAAGCCCTTTCTCCCTGAAGTAGCCTTTGTCAGTTTTTTATATCATTATTAAAGTAGCAGAAATTAGGATATAGGAGGGACTATAGGTTTTTTTGAATCAGGCAGAGGTTTTGCATAGCCCTATAAATGCTTAATATCGCTAGTTCTCAAAGAACATTTCAGAAATAATGGTTTGATTTTTATTGGTATTAAAATTAAAGTTTTTTAAGTTAGGAGGAAAATTCTATCTCTAATGCCATATAGTAAATAGAAAACTAAATAATCTCTAATTGAAAATATAATCTACTCTCAGAGTTTCCTATTCAAACTGTATCCCAGAGTGGTTTAAGAACAATTCTAGAAGAATTGGGAAATAAGAGATGTTGATTAGGGGAAAACAATATCTACTCAGAGAATATATTTTAAAAATGTTATAATGCTCTTACAGTTCTCAGAACATTTTCATATTATTATTTTTTATGTCCTGGATAGGGAAGGAGATGCACAAGAAAATATTCTTAGAGGGTGACCAAGGTCATGAAAGGCAAATCAGCCTGTGACCAACAGCAGTGAACAGGGCTCTCTCACCCCACCCCACACAGCAGCAAGCAGAGGGGGGCTCTCTCACCCCACCCATCTCCTTTTTCATATTTAGGGACAAACAGAAAGCTCCTTCAATCATGCTAATCCTCTGGGTCCCAAACAAGAAGGGACGGAGACCAATTTTAGGCAAGCCGTGTGTAAGCTGTTCCTTTAGATACGTTTGCAGTCTGAACCTGGCCCACCTCCCTGCACATCTGTAATACGTGTTCTCTTGTGCTCAGATGACTAGCATTTAACATCTGAAGATCTGTTTATGCACAACACTAAAAGTGGACCCCAATAGAGAATTGAGATCTCAGTATTTGAATCTTTGGAAGTCATTGGTTGGTGCGAAGCTTCCACATGCGGTTGCAATGGCTAAAGTCACGATGTTAAAGTTACCCAGGTTAAAATTCCTTTCAGCCAAAATGGGACAGTTGTTACTTAACCTTCTAAGAAATCAAGAGAGATAACAGGACAGATTCCTAAACAGGCCAGTTTCACATAAATGCTTCAAGGCTCTGGGTTGTACCCTCTGCCTTGCCACAGCCAGACACAGCAACCCAGTAACTGGGCGTTGGCCAGGCAATTATTATTATTTTTTCTGTTGTTTTGTGTCCTTGTCCCCTACTTTCCAAGGATTGCTACTTTCAAATGGATCCAAACTGTTTTTGCTTTTGTGCCTTTGTTCTGGCGGCTCTGGGTGATTTCTAGGGAGGGTGTGAGGCTGCATGGCTCCTAATACAAGTGTGTCAGGTCTGTGCCTCGAGAGACTTACACACACATTCTCCAGAAATATGGAGAGCTCTCCCCTTCACGTGAACTCAGTAGCCTCTGCAGTGTTCTGTGCGATTGATTGGCTGGGGTCAGCTGTTGTCTTCGTGCTTCTCCCTGCTCTAAGTACTCTAGGCTAAAAATGGGGCTGATTCGGTTCAGTTTTCTTCAAATGTTACCTCAGTATCGACAGCATCACTCTGCATTGCATCCCGAGGTGAGCATTGTCTTGTTTTCTCGCTTTTGGCAATGCCATGATTGATCTGTGGGTTCAGGCGTATTGCTCTGGTTCCTCTGTGGAACATCTCTCTGAGTTTAGCATCCCCCATCAGGGTTGCCTTCGTGGTTGAGTATTTGCTGCTCTTACAGAGGACCCAGGTTCTATTCCCAGCACCCATGTGGTGGCTCACAACCATCTGTGCTCTGGTCCTCGGGGATCCAGCATCCTCTTCTGACTTTCTCCCATACCAGACACACATGTGGTTCATAAACATACATGTAGCCAAAACACTCATACACATAAAAATATGTTAAAATGGTATTAATGAACCTTCAAAGCTATTCTTTGTATTTTGATTAAAACTCTCTGACCTATAACCTTAAACTGAGCATGCTCAGAAATGTGGACCTTAGCGAGTATACTCAGAAATGTGCCTTCCCCTAAGTATGCTTTCCTCCTTGCATGTATGGGTGGCCTGGATAAAACTTTCATGTTCTGCTCAGGAAGAACAACGCTTTGGAGAAACCCTGGTGCACTCTTGCTCTTCCTCCCCTGCAATACCAGCTCTGTCTTCTGTTGGCTTTGACCCATTGCTGGAGGTGACGGTTTTATCATTGCTTCTGGTCGACAGCCAGAATCACTCTCTGTAAGGGAGCTGTCCCTCACCCCATGGGGCTGCTTGGTTACCCCAAAATGTTGACAAACAGGTGTCACCACTAGCAATGAGCAAGCCCCCTCCCCCACTTCTCCAAACTGTGTTTTGTGAGTGATTGCCTTTCTGGCTTTTGTTTTGGTATGATCTTATTTTACAGCCCAGGCTGACCTTGATTTCCAGGTCTTCCTGCCTCTGCCTCCTGGCTGCTGTGATTGCAGGAATGCTGTGTTGCCTCTGGTGAGTTCTGTGAGTTCTGAAAAACACTTTCTTGAGCACATGCTGCACAGCTCATGGCCAGGGCTTCTAAGTGGTCATGCCATACCATTGTGCTGTTATGTTTTCATTGTATTATTATTATTGTTATTACTATTTGTATCATGTAGAAGAGATGAAAGCCAGGTCTTTGTATGCCTATGTTCTGAAAAAAAAAAGCATATCTGTTATTATAGGGTGTAGCAGAGTTCTCTAGAGGAAAAGAACCAATAAAATGTCTGTGTATCACAAAACAGGATTTGTCCTGGGCCCAGTTGGACACACCTATAATCCCTCCTGAAGCAGAAGCAGGGGGATCTTCGTGAACTCCAGTCAGCCTGCTCTGCATCCTGAGTCCCAGGACAGCCAGGGTTCCATAGTGAGACCCTCTCTCGAAAACAAACAGGAAAAGAAACCAAAGGGATGTGTTTACCAGAGTGGCTTCCAACTGATAACGGCTGGACAGTCCAACCCTGTGACTGGCACTCCATATTTTACAGGAGCAGTCTCACAATCTTGCATTTATCTCTTACACAAAAGACTGCACACCATAGAAATTGTTCTGTATGAGTTTTTTTTTCTTAACAAAATACCAGAATTTCCTGGAGATCTTTCCAAATAAGGCCACAAATTCTCCCTTACTCCCTTTATAGCTACATAGTCCTCCATTGTGAATCTCTGAAAGTTTATCTAACCTGTCATCAGCATGGCAGCAGGGTTGTTCCTCTCCTGCTATTGCAGACAGTAAGGCAGTAAGGAGTGGGCATGGATAGGCCACTTTTTGTTCCAACCAGTGTAGCTTTGGGATAGGTTCCTGGAAGGAAAACCACCAGGTCAAAGGGTAATGCGCATGGAATTATGGTGCAGCTGCCAAATTTCCCTCCATAGAGGTTGTGCCATCGTGCGGTCCCACCAGTGTCTTGGTTTCATTACTTAACATTATAGTGAGAACATTTCCATTGTCATTAAATAATCCTTGAAAATTGGATTTCGTAATAGCTGCCCAGAATTCCCACACGTGGGCTATACCATCATTTAATCATTCCTTTCTGTCCAACATGTATGACGTTCCCAAACTTTATTCATAAGTGGCAGGGAAATGAGCTTCCTTGCACAGAAGCCTTTGTGAGCAGGAGGGAGCAGGGAGAGAGCTCAGTCAGGAGAGCACTCATAATCCCAGCCGGGAGGTGGAGACAGGTGGATCCCTGGGGCTTACTTTCCAGCCAACCAAGACTACTTAATGAGCTCCAGGTCAATGAGAGACTCCCTCAAAATGGGGCGGGGGTTGCGCCTGAAGAATGACACCCCATAATTGTCCTCTTGCCTCCACACATTACATGCACCCCCAGCACACATGAATGTACACACATAAACCAGTGCACACATGCACAAAACAGCACCTTTGGGTACAGTTCTGATTGTTATGAAAGATATCTGGAGTGGAATTACTGGATGAAAGGGCTTTGTATTTTAACTCCTTTGTGGCATACTGCCAATCCCTTTAATAAGGAAAATTTCTAGGAAGAGGGAATATTCTTGATGAATAAGATTTTCCTTGGCTTCAGGATCTCATTTCAACCAAGCAGTCTAGCCTGGGAAAAACCTATTCAGAACAACCACGTGAAGACTCGGTCCTGAACATCAAATTCCTCACAGTTGGGGCGGCTTTCACCAATAGCATAATTCTGGCATCGGCAATTCTTTTATTTTTATTTTTATTTTTAATATTTATTTATTTATTATTTATACAGTTAGCCAGAAGAGGGTACCAGACCTCATTACAGATGGTTGTGGGCCACCATGTGGTTGCTGGGAATTGAACTCAAGACCTTTGGAAGAGCAGGCAATGCTCTTAACCGCTGAGCCATCTCTCCAGCCCCCTCGGCAATTCTTTATTGCTGTCTCAGCAGTGAGCTGGCTTACAGCTTTTGCTCACCTGCTTTGGCTGGTCTAGAGCATGAGAGAGGGCCAGAAGGAAGCAGCAAGGAACCAATTCTCTGTGTCGTCCGATGTGTAAGTGAGCAAAGATAGGCATAAAAAATGTTGTACATTTAATATTACCACTTAATGTAATAGCGATGCTAAGAAACTTAGCATAATTAGGGCTAATTTGACCTGCCTTGATTGTTGCGTATTCACAGGCTCAGGCCTAGCGGTCCAGAGGGAATGAATGCTGAACAAGGGCTATTATGGCAAATTCCACCTAGAGATGTCTACTTAACTCTATGGTAGCTTGTACAAACAAGGTGTGGGGGTGCTGTGAGTGGTATGCGGACTCTACTGTCTCCCTTGCTGCTTGCTGGTGTCAGGAAGCTGATTCAGGTGCTAACTGTGTCAAAGTATAGCACACACAGTACAGGGCATACACAAGTGTTACAGATTTACATGTTTTCTGTTACATGTAATTTTATTAGTGGTTTATTCATTAATGGTAATTTATTAATGGTTATTTTGTAATTTTATTAATGACATAGATGCTATCTATCTATGGGAGTCATGCATTGGAACCCTATAGAGAAAATTTGACTGGAGTTTTGAGCCACTCTGCCTTAATCTATCTATCTATCTATCTATCTATCTATCTATCTATCTATCTTTCTTTCTTTCTTTCTTTCTTTCTTTCTTTCTTTCTTTCTTTCTTTTCCTTTTCGTTTTCGTTTGTTTTTCGAGACAGGGTTTCTCTATAGCTTTGGAGCCTGTCCTGAAACTAGCTCTTATAGACCAGGTTGGCCTCAAGCTCACAGAGATCCGGCTGCCTCTGTCTCCTGAGTGCTGGGATTAAAGGCCTGTGCCACCACCATTCAGCTTCTGACTTAATTTTTCTTCTCAGTTTAAGATGTCTGGGACGATGACAATGAGGCCAATAGTTTTGAACTATCCATGAAGACTTTCTCTCCGCGGAGTGCAAGGCAGAGATGCATTTAGCTGATGGGCATGTGCCCTTCAACCATATAGGGCATTTGCTTTATGTTGTGAGCCTTGGCTCTACCTCTGAGGAACCCAGGCTTTCTTGGTTGCCCCACATGAAGCCTTTACAACCTAATCCTTTTGCAACCAAGAGGCAAATAGCCCAAGTTCCCTATAATTTCAAATTTATCTATCCAGTCTTGACTTTGAGCCTCTTTAATTTTAGCATTTGGGAATTTTGCTTCTGCCTCCAGGAGGGTTCCACTGTGCATTCAAAAAGTACTTTTTATATCTACTTAAGACAAGATTTCTGATCTAGTTCATCTGTGGTCAGAGCCATCAGATCTTCCCCCTCAGTTACTGGTATTGTGTTTTGGGGTGAAGGTAACCAATGGGAAACGTGAGGTGATTTTTACCCCTATGAAGTGAAACTTCTAGCTCACGCATGCGTACAGCAAAGACTGCGCTGCTGCGGCTCCCTTGCTTCATTCTCTGGCCTCTCGGTTAGGAGAAGCCCGGATGTGCATCTTTCCGGTTCTCCTCAGAAGCACTGCTGTGGGAACCCGAAGGATTCGTCCTGAAACTTACAATTACCATGATCTTCCCTGAGAATGATAGTACAATGCTCGCCTGGCGATGGTGGCGCACGCCTTTAATCCCAGCACTCAGGAGGCAGAGGCAGGCAGATCTCTGTGAGTTCGAGGACAGACTGGTCTGTAAGAGCTAGTTCCAGGACTGCTAGGACTATTACACAGAGAAACCCTGTCTCAAACAAAACAAAACAAAACAAAAAACAACAAAAAAGGAAATACAGTGCTTTGTTCCCATTGCCCAAGCTGGTCCAGCTTCTCCCTATTAACCTAAACCAATGATGGCCATAATGTTCTAATATTCAACAAAGCACATGCCCTCTATAAATAGCTCAGGGAGTTTAAGAAAGTTGGCATTCACCCACCCACCTGAGTGGGATTTCTTGGGAACTTCTCAGTAATCTGCATGATGGAGGAAGCAGGAATCCAAGACATACTGTCTGTGACATTTGACCTCTGGAAGCTAGATGGGACAGTCTCTCACTTGTATACATATAGCCATGAGCTGGAGAGGCTGCCGGGACCATGTGAGCTGTGCAGACAGAAGAGCGGTCTTGCTATGAGTTCAGGCTGCCTTTGAACTTGCTCTGTGGATCAGGCTCTCTCCCACTCGTGCTCCTCCTCCTTCACCTCACAGGTGTTGAAATTACAGGCAGGTGTGCACCACCAAGCCTGGTGTATTTAGTAACTTTTATGGTAGACATTAAAGCAAATCAAAAGCCTTTGCTGCATACAGAGAACTTGCTCTGAATTTGAGGCAGTGACTTCCCTTGTGACAAAGTGGGAAGTTCCTATAAAGAAAATAATATGAAGATGCCAGCGGCACCCCAGTTACTGCCTTCCTCCCTTGTAGTGTACCCAGTAAACACACACACACACATGCACTCACTCACGCACACGCACATACGCACGCACGTCAGAACTAGAATGGAAAATGGATCTGTCTGGGGACACGTGTAAGCAGGTGGCCTTCCATGTGGGAATTACTGCAGAAGACAGAGCTTGAAGCTCTCGCTGCCCGAGAGCTGTCGATGCTGGCTCCTCAGCCTGCTCTCCCAGGCCTGTCATGACCGTCTACTTCATGGTGGTTATGGATGGACGGCAAAGATTTGCCTGCTGAGTGGACGTTCACTCTTCTGTTACTGTACCCAGACAACTTGAACTTGAAATACTGTAACTGTTGAAGAAACAAATTTGAATTGTGCTTGGTTCCCTCATGCTGTAAATTTCGGAATGATCTCAGTTCCAGGGCCATGCAGTACAGCAAGGACAAAGGTCAAGGCCTGAGGAGAATGCCTGAAGGTCTGATCTAAGGCATTGCGGCCCTTGGTAGCTCTCAGTGTGGCCAGCAGTATATGGCGTTTTGTGTTTACAGCAGGCAGGGTCCTATGCACCTCATGCTTACTGGTTGATCTGACCACTGATGAGCTAGAAGTACTGACTAACCAGGAGGAGGGAGTCACGAGAACACAAATAACTAGTGTAAAATCTAAGTGCAAGGGCCAGGCGGAGCCTTTTCTGGTGGCCACAAGTTACATTTTTATATAAATGTATTGGCATAAAGAATGATTTCTGGGCACATTCCATTTGTCCTTTGCTTCCTCCCTCATATGATTCTATGATTATTGATGTCGCTAAGAGTGCATCCATCAGGCCTGGCTGTCGGAGAGTTGCACTTATTTTGTACCCACAAGCAGTTTTGAGGTAAATCTCTCACTTTAGGGCATTAGTTGATCAATATAGACATCTATATTGAATAATTGCTTTCCCACCCCCACCATGTGATCCTGTTGTCTTGATTTTCCTCTAAAGGAGCCGCTCAGGATGAGCTGTGGACATGAATTAGGTACCGTCCAAACCAATACTTGCTTGATACTCTCAGATGTACCATTCTGTCAAATTCTTCTCCTTGCATGTATGTCTTCTAGAACCTTCGTGCCAGGTCCAAACTGGATTGCTTGTCCTGTGCACCTCGTATGCAGAGGGAACCCTGAGCTCTAACCTTGCCACCCTGGTGGTTCCCTTACCTTCTGTGTCAGGTCCTCTGGTGCTTGGATCCTGCCCAGCTTTGCTTTGTTTTGTCATTTAGACTTCACTTGTTGAAATTACCTAGAGTGCTTGATCAAGATATAGATTTTTTTTTATTAGAAATATTGTTTCCTCGGAATTTTAAAGGCCTTGGTCTCTTTTAACATCTCACATTGCTATGGATAAAGTTTGTTGTTGGTGTTTTTAATTAGACCTGATCTTGTTCTGCTGCCTAAGCTGGCCCAGAACTTGCTGTGTAGCCCAGGCTAATCTTGATCACTTGATTGTCTCCCTTCAGCTTCCCACATTCTGGAATCACAGCTACGCACTGCCGTGTGCGGCTTGAGAAGTGTTATGTCTAATCCATTGTATGTCACTTGTCTTTTCTCTCTGGAAACTTTTGCCACTCTGTTTTGTTCTTGGTCTTCTGAATTCTTACCATGAGGCAGCTTGGGAGTCAGTGGGTAGAGAACCGCGCCAGCCTCAGTTTTCCAAGTCATACCCCCCAAACAAACAAACAAACAAACACACACACAAACAAGTGTGGAGAAATGTATCTTCTGTCTGTGAGAAGCACTGTTTGCTGCTCCATCCATTTCCTGTCCTCTTGTGATACAGGGAGCTGGACTGTGCCATGTTACGGCGCCTGGAGAAGAGGATTCTGGTTGATCTCCCCAGCCAAGAGGCCAGACAGGCCATGATCTGCCACTGGCTGCCCCCCGTGAGCAAGAGCCATGCCCTAGAGCTGCGCACAGAGCTGGAGTACAGCGTGCTGAGTCAGGTGGGCAGCCTTAGAGGGAGCCTCCGAGCTGCCCAGGAGGGCAGAGGAGCCCTCCTCATGAAAGAATGGGCTGCAGGAGACTGGGCTACAGAAAGTAGGAGCTGTGGGGAGTGGCATGGGGTCCAGATTCAGAGAGCCTACGGTCAAATCCTGGCCCTGCAGCATATCAGCTGTGAGACCCTAGGGACCTCACGTACTCTCGGAACCCAGTTACTCCATTTCTATGACTCACAGTGGGTTATTGTGATCAATGAAATGAATCCTTTGCAAAGGAAACTCAAGGTAAGTATCTTGTTAATGCTCTCTGGGTATTGTATAAATCAGGGTTCTCGGGAGGAACAGAACTTATAAAATGAGTATATGTATATTCGATATATATGTGCGTGTCTATACACATATGAAGGGGATTCATTAGAATGGCTTACATCCTATGATCTAGCTACTTCAACAATGTCTGTCTATCAAAGTAAGGCCCACAAATTCAGACCATGGGGCTGGATGTCTTCAGAATACTCCAGAATTCCCAAGAGGTAGTTGATGGTTCTCTCATCCAGTGAAAGAATGGATTTGCTAGTGAGGATGAGCTGACAGAGAGCCAGCTTCCTCCCTCATGGCCTTGAATACGCTGCCAGCAGAAGGCGTGATGCTGACTGAGGGCATCACCTCGAAAGAGCTGAATTTTAAAGGTGGCTCTTCCCACTTCAAATGATTTAATTAAGAAAATATCCCTCACAGATACACGCAGCTGCTTCAGTTTTAGTTAAGCCCAGATGTAGTCAAGTTTACAGCCAAGAACAGCTACCACGGGCATCGATTCCCAGGATCTCTGCTTTGGGTAGACTCTTAGCCTAATGCTTTCTAAAGTCCCTCAAAACAAGAATGGCCTTGTTCAACACAAGAACAAAATGTCCATTTTAGCCAATGTGGACTTGGGGTAAGGGCCCCACTAGGCAACACTGGGTGATCCAGTATTCCAACTGGCATCTCACAACGTCTTTGAAAGTATGAGGAAGCTATCGCCCAGATGGCCAGTTTGCTGAGCGTGTTAGCATCTCCTCTCCATCCATTGCTTACATAGTGAACAGGGATGACAAAATTGTAAGCCAGTGCCCTGCTACTGGATCTTCCTACAAGAGCGAGTCGGACGCCAGCCTTCTGCCTGCTGACTGACCCTGGCTTTGTGGCTCTTTCAGGAGACGGAGGGCTACTCAGGCTCCGACATTAAGCTGGTCTGCAGGGAGGCAGCCATGCGGCCCGTGAGAAAGATCTTCAGTGTGCTCGAAAGTCACCAGTCAGGTATGGCTGGGACCCACAGCGATGGCAGCATGGTAGAGAAATTTGTGCCCATGTATTCCCACTCTTGGAGGGGTGTGGTGGTGCATGCTTGTACTCCCAGCCACTTGGGACCTGAGGCAGGATCAAGTTTAAGGGCAGCTTGGGTTACATAGTGAGCTCAAGGCTAGCCTGAGCAATTTAACAAGACCCCATCTCAAAATCCAAATTCTAAAATGCACTCAGTTAGTGGCAGAGTGCTTGCTTTGTGTGCAGGAGTCCCACCCACTCTGACCAGCAGGTGGAGCCTGGAGCCTGGTTTTCCAGGCTCTGTGGCTTTTAACATTTGTATGCTCTCTGGTGAAATCATCACCCCCACGTACTCAGCTGCATCCTCTGCTGCAAGATTCCCGCTGCTGGTTTTTTTTTTCCTTCCTGGCCCATGCTGACATGAGGTCAGAAGTATCTGAGATACTGTGTAAATAGTAAACAGTAATTTGATAACTATATTTAAGTCCCTTTTGGAGGCAGGGTGGTGGGGTAGCTGGGGTGTCAGAGCTGAAAGCCTCTGTTGCACTTTAGAAAGGTCCCTCACAGCCCTTAGATGTGAGTTTGAGCTGCATTAGCTGTCAAGAACGGGATATTGTGCAGTCTCCAGACCTGGCCCAGTAGCCTGGCAAGAACCCTTGTTACTGTGAGGTGCCGCACCGCGCCTTGACTGTTGCCTTTTTGTCTAGAGAGCAGCGATTTCCCTGTGATCCAGCTGGATACCGTGACCACGGAGGACTTTTTGGATGTGTTGGCTCACACCAAGCCTTCAGCGAAGAATCTGACTGAGAGATACTTGGCTTGGCAAAAGGAGTTTGAGTCTGTGTAAATAAAACTGCACTCAGCCTGACCTGGCCAGAGGCAGTGAGAGCCTCCACCGCGTGACTGGGCTGGAAGGGAGGAGATTTTTCTTGAACGCTGGATGAATCTGGACAAATGTGTTATTTTGGAGACAAGATCTTGTGTCATGGATGTCAGCAAAGTGAAGGCTTTGGTCACGAGTGTGTGGGTCAGGCAATGGAGGGTTTCTTACAATTCCACTATAAAAGTTTGAAGAAGTTTCTTGAGGTATTCCTTATTTGCAAACTGAAGTCTTCATTTTGAAGAAAAGTATTTTCTTAGTCTCTGTTCTTAATTTCTTTCTTGTTAACACATTCTCAAGCCTGTGAGGTACCATCAGTATCCCCTCCCTCCCTCCTTCCCTCTCTCTCCCTTCCTTTCCTCCACCACAGGGTCTCATTGTGTAGTGCTGACTGGCTTGGAACTCACTTTGTAGATCAGGCTGGCTTTGAACTCACAGAGATCTCCCTGCCTCTGCCTCCCGAGGATCAGGGTTAAAGTGCTTCCCAAACACATCCAGCAGTATGCTTTTCTAAATAGCTGAACACCTCATGTGACTCTTGTTTCCCACTCCCTCTGCTCTAGGGGAAGGAGACCACCATAGATGCCCAACTCACTCTTTTCAGTCCCTCTGCCCTAGCTGACCACCATGACCACTGGCCTGCCACCAAGCCCTTAACTTGTTTTCCCAGGGAATAAAGGGAAATCTCTATTCTCCTGCCCTGGCTACTCAGGGCTTCTGAGTACGGAACTATCCACTGGAGCTGCTGGGCTGGCTCATCCGTGGGCATATGACTGAGTATAATGATACCCCCATAGCATTCATCAATAAACAGTAGCTACCCAGGGAAGGGCAGACTCATAAGCCCCTCCCCAATCCATGACTGATTGATAGTCCCAGTCTCTCCCCCACCCCAACCCTGAAACGGGGTTTCTCTGTGTAACAGAGCCCTGGATGTTCTGGAACTCACTCTGTAGACCAGGCTGGCCTCAAACTCACAGAGATCTACCTGCCTCTGCCTCCCAAGTGCTGGGATTAAAGGTGTGTGCGACCACCCAGCAATAGGCCCAGTCTTGGCAGCCCTGTACAGGTGACTGCAGCTGATGAACTGATGATTGTAAAACCAAGACATTCTTAGCAGAGTGGTGTGCAGCCCATCTCCCTGTCACCCAGCTCTTCTGAGATGTTCTCTCAACTATATAGAAGGGCCTATAGTTATTTTTAGTGGGTCAAAGGGTTGGGAAGATAGCTCAGCTGCCTTGCCTTACAAATATGAGGACCTGAGTTTGACCCTAGCATTCACATAAAAATGCCAGGTCTAGGGTACAAGCTTCAAATTAGCATGAGAGGGAGGAAACCCTGGCTCACTGGCCAGGCAGGCTAGCCTATTTGGTGAGCTCCAGGTCAATGGGATCCTGCCTCAAAGGGGGTGAGTGATGTTTCTGAGGTGACACCTGAGGTTGTCCTCTAGTCTCTAGAACATAGGTACACTTGAAAAAGATTATACGCACATTATATACATATATATATGCATATACATATATATGAAATTGTATGAGTGATGTGGGAGTGTCATATATCAATCTGTTGATTTCATTGGTTAAGTTATAATAAACCAGCTGCTTGGCCTCATGGCTGGAACATAGATGGGAGGAGAAAACAGAATAGAATTCTGGGTGGAAGAGGAAGTGAGGTCAGACTCTGCTCTGCTCCCGGAGAGACCCGACAGCTCTGCTGGAGCAGAGACGCCATGCTCAACTCTCCCAGGATGGACAGAGGCTAGAATCTTCCTGGTAAGCGCACCTTGGGGTGC
>NW_026067954.1:4432677-4459854 GCF_014885135.2 Alexandromys fortis | reverse complement strand
GGAAGTGAGGTCAGACTCTGCTCTGCTCCCGGAGAGACCCGACAGCTCTGCTGGAGCAGAGATGCCATGCTCAACTCTCCCAGGATGGACAGAGGCTAGAATCTTCCCGGTAAGCGCACCTTGGGGTGCTTACACATATCATTAGAAATGGGCTAGTCCATATGCGAGAATTAGCCTGTAACGGTTAGAGTTCATGGGCCAAGCAGTTCTTAAATGAATACAGTTTGTGTGTTGTTATTTCGGGCATGAGCTAGCCAAGCGGCCGGGGTGTTGGGGACGCAGCCCCGCCGCTCCTTATTTCAACATATGAGAAGTTGACTTCTTCGTAGTTGGTATAAATAAAATTTAAGTTAATCCAACATGTGGGATATTTTGTTGTTATCTGTTATAAATCAGAGTTCACAACCACTATAGCCTATGGTATCAAGGAAACTGATACCAGAGGAATCAAGTGTGCTAGGTAGGTATAGTGTGAGGCAGGGGTAGAGAGGGTGAACTGGTGAGGGCCAGTTCTCTCTGAAGGGCACAGTAGTAAGTCAGCTCAGACCCAACATCTGCCAGGTCTACAGCTCAGACCCAACATCTGCCAGGTCTAATCTTCCCAGAAACAGCGGCGAGTGACTTGCGTCTGAACATCATCCTCAAATGGTGGCAACTGGGGTTAGTCACCCTTGCTCCTGTATCTCTCGCATCCTGTAGACGTCTAAGTGGACCACACCAGCAAACCCAGCCTTTTTGTCGATGGCTGTCTTCTTCGTCTCTCACCAGCTGCTTGCACTGTATCCAGCAGCTGTGACTCTGAGTGTCCTACTCAGATGAAGGGGACTGTGGTTTGAGGTTCTTTTTCATTCCTGCTGATTTAATAAGATGTTCTTTAAAACAGTGTAGGCCAACAGCTACCTGAACCCCAGAAGTTATGGAAATTGTTCCCAAGCGCCCAGCTTCTGCACTCTATATAGGAAGTCTACCATTGCTTTGACTATGTCAGAGTCCTTTGTATTGGCTAGGTTTATTTTTATATGCCTCAATGCCCTGACTTGCGGACACCCATCTTAGGAGACAGAGCTGTGCCTGCTGTCTTCCTTCTGCTTTAGCCACAGTAAGCATCTAATAAATACAAATTTCTCAGGCACGTCAGTCACAAAAATAGCTCCAATGCCTATGACATGAAAGTAAACACTAGAAGATACTCAAAGTTGTTGGTGACCTATGCAGTTCATATGATTTTTGATCTGGCGCCTCACTGCTGCCTCTTAAAGACAGAAATGTGCTTCTAGCTAGTAGGCCTTGATGGCTGCTATCATGAAAAGCCAGCAAAGCCCTCCCTCATGAATTTCCGTGGAGAAACATCTTTGTGATTGATGACAAACAAACATGATAATGTAAACATGGCTCCACGCAAATGACTGTGATATCAAGAAGGGATTCATTCTGCCACTCAGGAAGGGCTGTTTTGGTCAAACAGATTAATGCAGTTTTAAGAATTTTTTACTGCACGTGCCTAAGGACTTTAATTTCATGTTACTGGAACCACTGATCCAAAGCTAACTGAACATAATAAATACAGGGTGTTTCCACCTTCCCCGCCCTCCAGGATGCTGGCGTTTGAAAGTGTGGGATTAAGGGAGAAGCGACAGAGCTATCATTCCAAGGTAGCATCTGACATCACGTCTGGGGACATCTGTGGACCTGTCACAATGGGGTGGCCCCTTTTCTGTGCAGAGCCATCACAGCGGGCTGGTCTCTGTCATGATAGATGTGGTGTGTCAGGCAGGCAGAACCCAGCCTCTAGCTGTGTGAGTCAGGAGCGACAGAAACCCGGCCACTACTGGACTGACTCCCACTCCGCCAGTGTGTTCCGTGCTCGTGACAACCGTCGATTCCTATCATGCCCTATCGTCTGCACCTTTCCACGCTCCTGTTATCGTTTCTTCCGTTTGCTGGCCTAGAAGATAGAGACGAAACCAGTGTGGATCCAGTCTTTTGTGTCAGCACAACATAACCCTTTAATTCTGAGGTGGCCTGTGTGTGTGGGACTGGTGCTGTCCCAATGGAATCTGGAGTCACTCTAGGCTGTCGGTGGGGGATTATCTTGATCTGAGGTGGTGAGAAGTGTGTGTTCAGGGTGGCACAATTTCCTGGCTAAGATCCTGGATTGTGTAAGATGGACAAAGGCCCTTGTGAGGTACAGTGCATTCTTTGAGTGGGGATGTACGGAGAGCCACTGCTTCAAGCTCCTGCTGCCTTGAATCCCCTACCAAGAAGGACTTGTACTGTGAGCTATAAGCTAAAACCGCCCTCCCTCCAGTTTCTTTCATATTTTTGGTTGTGAGCCTAGCCTTTAACGGCAGAGCCCTCTCTCCAGTCCCCTCCAGTTTCTTTTATCAAGGCATTTTGTCACAGCAGCAAGGAAAACTCAGACAGCTGGTGGAGGAAGCCCCTTAAACACTTGGTTACATTTCCTGCAGGAGGCCAAGAGACTGCTGAGACCCTTACTGCAGTGTTTCTTTTTTATTTATTTATTTATTTATTTATTTATTTATTTATTTATTTATTTATTAAAGATTTCTGTCTCTTCCCCTCCACCGCCTCCCATTTCTCTCCCTCTCCCCCAATCAAGTCCCCCTTCCTCTTCAGCCCAAAGAGCAATCAGGGTTCCCTGCCCTGTGGGAAGTCCAAGGACCATCCACTTCCATTCATGTCTAGTAAGGTGAGCATCCAAATTGCCTAGGCTCCCACAAAGCCAGTACGTGCAGTAGGATCAAAAACCCATTGCCATTGTTCTTGAGTTCTCAGTAGTCCTCATTATCCGCTATGTCCAGCGAGTCTGGGTTTATCCCAGGCTTTTTCAGACCCAGGCCAGCTGGCCTTGGTGAGTTCCTAATAGAACATCTCCATTGTCTCAGTGTGTGGGTGCACCCCTCGCGGTCCTGATTTCCTTGCTTGTGCCCTAGCAAGTCTAAGATACCAAGCTTCTGGGCTATCCTGGACTGCTAGAAAGGCCAGTTAACAAGCCCTAATGTGTGTTAATTATGTTACAGAAACACTCCGAACTCAGATTCCCATGGTCCTCAGGGACACTAGAGCAAGCTGCTTCTTCAGGCTGGATGCCTGGCTGAGGTCCCTCACATCATCCTGTGGCCATGATTCACGTGATCCATCATGAGCTTGACCTTTGCTTTAGCTCTGTCTGTCTCCAGAGCATCAGCTCCACCGTTTCTTCTCCATCCACAGTGAGCCTCCAAGCAGTACATTCCTGGGATATTCAGTTCATTTCCACTGGTTCAGTTGTCTGTGTGACAGCAGACATAAAAAGAAGGACTGGACTAGTCTTGCTCAGTGAAGAGATGTGGGATGGCCTGGGCAGGAAGCTGTGAGGCTGCACTCCATCTTGCAGGTGGGACAGTCATCAGAGAGCACAGGAGTCCTGTGTTCCTAGTGACCTTCGGTATAGTCTCCCTAGGTTCTCAACTAGAAAGCCCCTTAGGGTAAAAGCCTTGTCTTCTAGTCTTACTATTTCCCACAATAACTGAAGCCAGCACAGCGTCAGTGCACAGCAGCTACAGAATATGACTCCTGAGCAAGGAACTGCCCCTGGCACCCCAATCCCGGACCACAGATGGATGTGGCCCCTTGCCCAGGTGCCAGGGCAGTGCTGCTTTCTCGCCGTCTGAGCTGTTACCCACATGCAGCTTTTCCTGAGGTCTGTGCAGCACAGCATCTGACCCTCAAGACCAATCTCAGCCCTTGCGGGTTCTCTAGGCTGAGTACTGAATATGGGCTCCCACAATACTGTGTGGGGAGGGGTGAGGTGACTTACTCTTGCTCGCAGCTGTACCCCCAGCCACTCCACACTTCCTTCTGACTGGGCGTGGCAATCAGGTCACACTGTCACCTGCACCTGACAGTGTGTAAGCACCAAGTTGGGGGCATTGCAGAAAAGAAGGAAGCACTCACTAAAGCACATTTATTTAGCTTTGTTCCCTTCCATCCAAGACAGAGTTGATCTCTAAACAAGCATCAGAGCTGAGGCTCATTAACATCAGTGTGTGCCTCAATAAGGTGAGCACAGCAATGATGCACAATTACATTCTAATAATTCAATGCCCAAGAGCCCTGGGAAACAATTGCCACGGCCTCGGATTAGCACAGCATGCAAATGCACCGGGAAAATCATTACCTACTTAGTCTCCTTCGTTTGGGTGGGTTTAACATGAGAAGAATAATCCAGGCGCCGAGACGAGATCTCATTTTACCACTGTAGTAAGAAGTACATAAAAGCTTGAATCTGTCCCAATAGCTCCTACAAGATTTCTCCCATAGTGTCAGAGGCAAAAATAATGAAATCTTGCAAATGTACAGTTAATAGGTCCCCAGTGGACACTAACTTCAAAAATGCACGGTCTATAAGACATTAAAGGCTTGATTTTAGTTTCTGCACTGTTCCTGTTAATAACAATGTCTAATTAAAACATCTGTAAAATACTGATAGTTTTAATTTTACATAAAATTTCCAAAACAACTGTTACACAGTATAATAGGTATCTGCAATGAATAGGTTATTAATGGAAATATTATTTTAAATTAAATTCGGGTTCTAAATTTAAATTAGTCATCTCTGGCTAATGAAGAGAAAAAGAAGTCATCTGTGCTGGGAATACTGTGGAAGATTTCCTTTCCACATCTGCTAGAGCAGCTCCACAGGATCTCGGCAGAAGGGCTTGCCATGCTGCTTGTCTTGCATTCTTCTGCTGGGCTTCAGAGTTGAACTCTGCATCTCGCTGGCAGCCTAAAGCACCTTCCAGTGCATCCCTGTGTGATGCTCTGTGCTCAGAGGATCGAGAAGTGAGGAGTGCTCCTCCACTCCACCCCCCTCCCCCAGCCCAGTGAGCCTGATGAATATTTTAACAAGAATGGCACAAAATCTCGACTCTCCCTTTCTTTGGGTCTCATCTTCTTTTACAAAACAAAACAAAAGAGATTAGCAAGGCTTAGGGCTGGCTGCAATTCAATACCCTCTCTCTAATTAATGCACAATGAAGAAGGTTCCACGGGATCAGCACTGGATGGCGCTGTCTACTGGTGCCACTGTGTTAGAAAGGGATCCATCCGGTCCAGACGATGGAAGATGTGGGTTCACAGGAGATTCTGCAGAATGTGGTCCACAGCGTGAGGGAAGCTCTCGCAAGTTAAGTAGGGAGGTGGATTAATTTTTTCTTCATCTGCGGCTCGATATTTCCCTGAAATGAAGGCAAAGTCCGTGAACAAAAGCTACAGCTAGAATGCCAGGTTCAGCACACCCAGGAGCACCCCTAAATTACCAGAGAATCGAGGACTCCATCTCCCCCAAAGCACTCTCCCCTGAGGCTTCAGGAGACAAGGGGGCAGTTCAGGATGGTCACATTCATCACTTTCCCAGGCCTTCTGATCGCTCACAAAGGGAAGCTCTAGGTATGGGGTCACCTCACAGCTGAGGTTCCCTTCACATCACGGAACCATCTTCTCTCAACCTTCAGTCCTAAAGATGGGCTGCTGATTTAAATCAACGCGTTTTAAAATAGGAGAGTAGATATAAAGCATAGGCCAAGTGCAGGCCCTCTGCCTAACTTGGGACTCTCAAACTCATCAGTCCCTGCAGGGGCCGTGGGGGAGGTTTTACAGCACGGCCCCTCTTCATCACTCTCTCTCGCCCGTCCCAACTAGCATCCAGTTGTCTCCACTACGTTTACATTTGTAGCTACCCACTTGTTTAATGACTCACAGCAATCGGGACTGTTTTCTGGGAGCAGGGATTATATCTGCTCTGCACCCCAATGGATTCCTATCACCTAATATGATGGCCGCATGGCAAACATTCCCTAAATATGTCTTTAAAAAATGGGCAGGAGAGAAGACAGGGAGGGAAGAGGAAAAATAGGTAGCTAGGCTCCACCCTCCGTGAGAGGAGAGTGCCTGCCGCTTGCCTGTGGCCTGCATGACTGCAGCGCATTGTGCTTTCTTTTTCTGTCTCCTCTTCTATGACCTATTTATTCTTCAACTTTACCAGGGTTTCTCTGCCTGAATTTAGTCAGCTTCCCTCACAGAACAGACCTGTGTTCTGCAGTTCCCTGATCCGCCAGAGGGAGGTTCCTGTTCTGTCCTGCTGGAGTTCTTCCTAACTACACTAACATCAAAGGTGTAAAGGTGATTAACACACACCTCACTTACTGCCCCTCTCAAGATGCTAGCTCCACACAGCAAACTACTGCTTAATTCTTCAGCTAAGTCCTGCTGACAGCAAATTTGTGGGCAGTTCCTACTTGGCATGTCAGTGACTGACTATCCACCTACTTTCTAGATCTAGTGTTCTAAGGCCATGGGCTTCTGGGGTGCTCCTGCTAGAGCAGTTAGTATGAGGGTTCCTACACGGCTCAGTGACACAGGGGCAAAGGTCTATGTCTAGTTGTTGCCCACGCTATGCGTCTGGCACAGAGCAGGTGCTCAGTAATGGTGGCTGAAGGAATGAGGCAGAGAGCCACCTGCCCCATTCACAGCAGCGGCTGCGCCTGTGTGCTGTAAGACAGTCACTCACAGTTCTCTGTGTCAGTATTTCACATCCTAAACGGAAATAAATTCTGGTTAGGACAAGTCAGAAGTCCTTTTAACCAACAGCTGAGCATACAAAACTGACCATATGCTACCACTAAGAAGCAACATTGCTCAGACAGTCCACGAAAAGCATTTCTTACTGAGTATGGATTTAGATGTTCAGAGTAATCTTAAATTCTGGGATAGCTAGTGCTTGTCCGCTGCACTGTATTCAAAGTCATCTGCGCCAGCTGTTACCGTGGATTAGAATGATGGGCTTCCTCTTAGTTTTTCTAAGATCAACAGTATGAATGGCCTGTTCTCGTGAGGGCTAGAGTTGCTTTATTCTTTAGGATGCAGCGGAGATAGGCTGCTGACAGACCAGCTGGGGCAGATGGCCATCCACGGTACTGCACAGATCCAGTGGGTGGCTGGCAGATATTCTTAGTTGTATGAGCTGAGAAAGGAAACGTTCATGGACTAGTAGCAGTTATCCTAGGGCCCTTCAGTGGGGGAGAGTGAAAGCAAAACAAGGAAGGAGGATGAACTACTGTTCTGCTTGACTCCTCCCCTGCTTCCTCGCGGCTTACACCGTAGGGTTGCAATGCTCCGGGGTGGGAGAAGACGGAGAAACCCGGAATTCCCAAGTGACGGCGTTTACTGTCTGCACGGCTCTAATCGGCCCCACGTGAGCTCAAGCGTTTTCACACTGCACATAGTGCCTCGTCGGTTCTTTCTTACTGAACTGCCTGACATTTTCCAATCATCTATACTTTTGTTTCTGTTGCTAAACTCAAAGCAGCTCTGGAGAGACTGCACTCTGGTGGTCACTGTCCTGTACTAACTCTTCCGTGACTCCATGTTTCCATTCTTGCTTATCCATCCCACACAGCTGTCAGCACAGCTGAGCTCATGACGCAGGACACTTAACCACTGCATTGCTAAAAGACCGGGTGAGCCGCACCTGCCAAAGAAGGCATTTCCTTTTCCCTAAACTTGAGAGACTGTGTGAAGGAAACGAATTTTAGTGGAAATAATTTGTAAACTCTTGTTTTTGTCTGGTGCTAAAGTTCAACCCCAGGGCCGCGTGTGATCACGTGTGTTCTACCACTGAGCTGTATTCCCAGGCTCCTGAACTTTTGAGCATCAAAACAGAACACGTTATGAGACAAGAAAAATGGTTTCTGCATTGACTTTTAAAGAGTGCACAATGAACAGACAGGAACACCTAGCAGGCCTGTTCCTGGAGATCCTACACAATGGTGTGCGGTTCTCTGTGAGTGTCCCAATGTCTCTAGTCCGCTCTGGCTCTCCAGCACAGCATCCCTCGCTGCCTTTTCCCTGGAACCTAAACTCATTGCCTTTCGGCTTCATGGCAGAAGAGAGCTAAAGTGCCGAAGAGCTCTGCCACTTCCGCCAAGGCTGCTGTGGCAACTGTGACCTCTGATAGCCTGGTTCCGGGGGACACCGGGTTTCCTGACTGCCCCAAACTCACGGCAATCCTCCACTCTCCGCCTCCCAAGTGCTGGGGTTAGAAGTGTGCCACCACGCCCCACCCCATCTTATCTGTGAAGTCACATATAGGAGATACATACCAGTTTTGACTAAGATGCCCAGCATGCCAGTGTTCTGAGCCCCACCAACATCATCTCTGCAATCCTGGGAAAACAAAGATATTTAGACTTGGCTTGCCAACAAACTCCACCAATGACTGATTGGGCTGCACTGGTCACCTAAAATTCCCTGAGTCTTGGTTAGGGTTTCTATTGCTGTGAACAGACACCATGACCACAGCAACTCTTAGAAAGGAAAACACTTAACTGGGGCTGGCTTACAGTTTCAGAGGCTTAGTCCATTATCTTCATGGTGGCGTGCAGGCAGACATATTGCTGGAGAAGGAGCTAAGAGTTCTAC
Organism: Alexandromys fortis; assembly: GCF_014885135.2. Taxonomy (NCBI): domain Eukaryota; kingdom Metazoa; phylum Chordata; class Mammalia; order Rodentia; family Cricetidae; genus Alexandromys; species Alexandromys fortis. The sequence goes on along the minus strand of NW_026067954.1, from coordinate 4,451,373 downwards.
ATCTTGATCTGCAGGCAGCAGAAGCAACCTGTCCCACTAGGTGTGGCTTGAGCATATATGAGACTTTAAAGCCTGCCTCCAACAAGGCCACACCTCCTAATAGTGCCACTCACTATGGTCAAGCATTCAAACAAACGAGTTTATGGGGGCTATACCTATTCAAACCACCGAACCCTGCTTTTCTTCTTTCTTAAAATACAAGAAAATAACATGTGTATAAAGGGTCAAGGAGTTCTGTGTAACGTTCTTGCTGGAAGCCATGCTGGAGAGCAAGAGCAGGGCAGAAGGGAAACATCGCAGCAGGAGCCCCAGTAACTGAACACAGAGCACAGTGATGTCTCCATGCCTCTCACGTGCTTGTCTCTGGAAGGAGACCACGAGAAACCACATCCTTGAGAGGTAAATTATCAAGCTTCAGTCAGTCAGTGAGCCGGATTACAAAATAACTTTTCTGTGGCTCAAATGTCTTTCAAGCCCACCCAACCAGCTAGGATCAAGTGAAGGAGTATATGTAAGCAGACTGTCTGCATTCATTTCACACTGGGAGTCAGGTGTCTGGAGGGAGCTTCTTGGACCAATTCTTACTCAAGACAGAGATGAATATGCCTGGTGGGGCTGGGTATGGTGGCACATACCTATGGTCCCAGTACTCAGGAAGCTAAGACAGAAAAATTGATGGAGTTCAGAAGCTTGAGGCTGGCTGGGCAGCACAGTAAAATTCTATCCTAAAAAATTTCCCACAAATCTGAAACTTAGCTGACATATACTTGGTTGATTTGACAATGGATGTGGGGTAACTAACAATTCAAAGTCTGGAAGGGGCATCAAGACAATCAACCTTGCCAGTTCATGCCTGAACACACACTCACTTAGATCATGCCTCAAGACAATTCCTTTCTATAAAAAAGATCACTATTACTCAATAACAGTCCATGAAAGTGATTTTTCCCAAACACCAACATCTTCCTTTTGGGTCTACCAAAGACCTTTTATGTTAACACAGCTGCACCTTCCCTGTTGAAGAAGTGAGGGTGGGGAGGCGCGGAGGGGAACTGCCTGTCTCCTGGATAACGGCAGCACACAGCTGAGCACACTTCTCATGCTTCTCCCTCCTACCCTGCATCCCATGGGGTTTGCAGCCCCGGATAATTAACTTGTCACACACATTTGTCTGGGGATCAGGTAGAATGCCAAGAGAAAAAGGCTGGACAAAAGCCATAGTTTCTCAAACAACAATCAAGTTCAGTGACCATTCCATAACTTTCGTGGAAGACTCCAGAAGCAGGTGACACCAGGAGGACGGTGGCACTTTCACCCCTAGGGACTAAGACCCTGAGATCTACATGCGGCAAGGCTAGGTGGGAGACCTACTTCTCTAGGTTTCCGTTTCCTAATGTGTAATATAAGGGTTGGACCAGACAGTCTTAGTGGTTGCTTCCTGCAGCACGCTGTCATGCAGAGCTACAAGGAACCCTTCCTACCAGCTTACCATACACAGCACACACAGCAAATATACCGGCTCAGTTGGTGAGGACAAAAGCCAGGTGCACATCACCACTGGTGACTACTGAGGGCCTTTACTCATTCCGGGCTCTGCCCCACCACTCAAACAGCTAAAGTGGTCAGCATCCCTTGCTAATGGATACAGCGATTGGGTAATTCCATGAGTATATGCTAAAAAGACAACAACGATAGAATTCTTTCAGTATAGGTTGTTTTCTTCATAAGCTACATTTAAAAAATGAGATCTGTATTGGGATTTTCTTCAGCAGAATACATAAAGCACTTAGCTGATTGGAGTATAAAGGGTTTTTCATATATATATATTGTCACAATGGAGACCTGTTAGACACAACATCTCTGTCTTTACCAGAATACCACTGAACATCCACAGGAAAGCTGCTACAGGAGGCAGGGATTTGAAGCTATATCTCAAAGCAAGACAGATAACTCAGGACTTCTCTTTGGCTCTAATACTTACATCTCCTATCATGACGGCCTCCTCTGGGGCACAGCCAGTGTCCCTCAATGCTTCCAGAAAGAACGTCTTCTCTGGTTTCCCCACGACAATGGCTTTCGTGTCTGTGGCATACTCTAAGGCCGTCACGAATGGTCCTGGTCCCAGGGCTAAGCCATCTTTTCTCTTGTAATACCTGGCCTTGTGGATAGCTATCAGAGGGGCTCCATCCAGGAGTAACCTAGGGAGATGAGGAAATGGAGATAGGCTAAAAGCAAGTCTTTTATGAGCGGGGGAAAACGTCAGACTTACAAAGTGGTTTTACTCACATTCACAGAAACAAATAGTTTCTTATTAACTTTTAATGACTTGCTGTCTTCTAATGAATTCACAAAGAACTGCTGGGAATTACACACAGATACTAAAGAAAGGTGATAGATTATTAAAGTTGGGATTGCTTCAACCTTTTACCTTTAGTGATTTTACACACTTTACCCAAATCACCAGGGAAAGCGAATTAAGAGAACTACAGCTAAATAAGGCACTGGAGGGAAGAAGCTTAACTTAATGAGACGAGTTGGTTCCCTTCCCTAATGGGAAGCAGGAGGCTCCCGAGCCTCTGAAGACACCACAGGGTTGTTGCTGCCGTGATGAAGGAGCCCACGCACCAAGTATGTGCAACTCTGTCTCCTCTCCTTCAAATGTAAGTTGCTTTTTACTTTACAAGCTTACTAGAGAATTCTCTAGTTTCTCCTTGTAATTTTCCCTCTTCATAGAGCCTCTGACTGCTCTCAACAGGACATCATCCCGAGAGACCCACTAACCAGGTTTGAAGGGCCCACCACAAGGTCTAACACAGGCCAAACCATACTCTCACAGAACAGAGGTGTCAAGACTTCCCAGCAGTGTGAGAAACAAGCTCTACATAAAATTAGAGAGCTTAGGGACTCAGGCAAAAACATTGCAAATCTCCACAAACTCAATACCTCCCTCTCAAATCTGCCCCCATCCCGACAAAGCAGTGTTAGCCAAATAGAGGTGGTTGTATTTGGTTACTGTGTAGTGGAATTGGAGACATGATATTATTACTTAATCTGATTTTAACCATGAAATAAATGACCTCACTAGCTTAATTTACTTTAAGTCATCTACTTAGTTAAAATATTTAGTATGTCCATGGAGGAAGAATTCATCACATCTTATCCCTCACAATTATGAGTAATTAAGCGCTCGGCTATGAAACTGCTAAATTATTCTTGTCAGTGGGCACAGAAATAACTTCCTGTGGGAGATGCAGAATTTCGACATTTATGATTAAATATTTTATTAAGTAAAAACCAATGCCGGACTATTAGAGAGGTTTACTGTTAGTTACTACAGATTGCTCACAGAACAGGACCGAGGCTGCAAAGCCCCTCTGCTGGTCTTAAGGAACCACAGTGCTAGCAGTGGCTCAGTGCAGCCCGGGATGACTCACCTAGCCCCGCCTCCCAAGTCCATTTATTTGCTTCTCCACCACGGAACTGAAATTCTTTATGTAATAGACCTCAAAATTGCTTTCCACTTATAGAGCTAAACTAAAAACTCATTTGATTTAGCTTAGTTAATATTTTATTATATATTAACTGGGGATGAGAATTACCATCCTGATCGATGTGTATACTTAATTTCGAGTGTCTTCCCTGGAAGGGCTGAACTTGTGGGTTCCTCCTCCATCTCTCTAAGCCCGCGCTGTCTCCGTAGAGGCTGGGAGGGTGGCTCTTGCCTCAGCATGAGCCGTTTGAAGCACAATTAAGTAAATGTTTTCTAGGCACAGATTTAAAGGTCTTTTGTGGTTAAATATTTCTCAGAAAATATGCAAATAGTCAGGAATGGTAGCACATATCAGAATTTCTCTGTGGAGGCAGAGGCAGGAAGATCTCAGGTTCAAGGCCAGTCTGGGCCATACAGTAAAATGCTGTGTCAAGGAAAATAAGTGTCTTAAAAGCAGCTACTTTCTTCCTCGAGTGCTCCTGTATCTACTAAGTCTGCAACAATGGGGCCTTTCTACTTCTATTACTAGAAAGAACACGTTGGCATGAAATGTGAAACTTCTGAACTACAAGTCTACTGTGGCATACGAAATAAAAGGAAAAGATAAGAAAGCCTGATACCAAAGCCTCTGCCTATAAATTTCAGTCCAGCAAAGAAAAAAAAAAAAAAACTGAAAAAAATCCTAGCTGGGGAACAGAGTCACACAGAAACCCCAAGGCAGCACAGTAAGGGATAAGCTGCCCAGAAGCAGATGGGGAGTTACATCTCAGAGCTGCAGAGGACCTTAGAGAGGGACCTTGTTTCACAGAGAGCCAGGACCAGGGTCAGAGCTGGGAGCTCTCCTAGACACACTACTCCATCTTTTCAAGTAGCTGCTCTCTGAGGCCAGGACCAGCCTGCGGCATTTGGGGTGAAGATGGGCTAGTCTGATCTGTCAGACACCCACACATCTAACAAGCAGCCTCCCTCACCTAGTTCCTCCCTGACTGCTCTGTTCATCTCAAGAAGCTTACCCAGTGACTCAAGCCAGAATCCAGGTTTACTTGGATTTCCCACTCATTCCCTCTCCCTGTATTCTGATCCACTATTTTCAAAACAAAAATAAAAGTATCTCAAAACATTCTTGTTTCACCTGAACTAGACACAACAGCCTCCCCACAGATCTGCAAGCTGCTCTTGCCTTAGGATTCCAATCCACTGCCCGGCAACAGTGGGAGTCTATCATGTTCCTCCTTCTTAAGACCATCAATACTTCTCACTACAGGTAACAGGGAATACGGGTCACACAGCAGCCAGGTCTTCCCCATCCCACCCAGAGCATCTCCAGCCACCTTCCCAACCATGGGCAGTGTTCAGACACTGTCCCCTCTCATTTCCTAGAAAAACCCTAAAACTCTGTCCTGCTTCACAGACTCAATGTTCCCACCACTGAACGGTTCCACACTATTCACAGAGCTTTCTCTGACAGGTCTGAGCTTGAGTGTTAGGCATAAGAGAGCATTCCCAAGTTCCTCCTTCGAGTGAGCGGACTTCCTCTCACTCGCCCTGTAGTTCTATCCGTCTGCTTGGTCTGTCTTCCTCACTGGAAGAGAATCTCCAAACTGGCCTTCAGTTTTATTCCTCACTACATTTTTTGTTTAAGATGGCATCATACCTCTCACAAAATGGTTCTGAATGAAACTCCAAATAAATGAATATACATTTTATTTTTATAGGTGGAAGATGTATTATCATTTAGATGCAAATCCATATATTTAATAAGGCATCAGTGAATGCCAGGGATCTCCTAAAAGGTTAACCAACAAGCTGATTCTAAAATTTATATGGACGTGCAAAGGCTACAGCATAGCCAAGGCGATCATACAGTAACCATGGCAGTGTAGCGATCAGGAATCTACAAACACGCTACATACACGGTCACTTGGTTTATATCAAGTCATTCAGTGGGGGAAAGAACAGGTCTCTTTTATAATGTTTCTTGAACAAGCGAATATGCATTAAGAAATGACTCCATCAGTGGGCATGGAAATGCACACACTCAGCTCTTGGGAAGCTGAGGCAGGAGATCACAAATTCAATGCCAGGCTGGGCTAGATAAGAAGACCCTGCCTCGGGCCTCACTCAGTCACTCATTCTTACCTTTTCTGAGTCATAAGGACTCAAAAAGATCCCATACATAATTGTTAAAGGCAAAACAACAGCTTAAGAAGAAAATATAAAATAAAAAAAAGAAAAAAGAAAATATAGTATCTCCATGTCCTTGGGGTATAAAGAGTTATAACGTGGAACAGAAGAGAAGAGTCACAAATTGGACCCATCAAAATGAAGAACTTTGTGCTCTCATATTAAGAGGAGAGCAAAAAGGCAAATTCAGTCCAGGTTACAGTATCTGTAGTACCTACGGAAACTAACACTGGTATATACAACACACTAAAACCAATCACACACCGGTGGGAGCAGTGCATGCCTCTAATCTCAGCACCTGGAAACAGAAGCAGGCAGATCTGTGAGTTCAAGGCCTGGCTGATCTACAAATTGAGCTCCAGGACAGACAGAGCTGTTACACAGAGAAACCCTGTCTTGAAATACCAAAATAAATAAACAAATAAATAAAATAAAATGCCAATTACACATCAATACAAAACTCAGCCAGAAAAGCAAAAGATGCAAATGGGCACATCATAAAAGAGGCTGTCTAACGTGCAACAACGAGTGAAGAGTTTCCTAACGACATTACTCATCAGAGAAAGTAAGACCTCACCGTGCATACCAGGAACAGCCGCAACTGCACAGACAGTCAACGACTGGTGAGAATGTGGAGGAAGTGCAGCTAATGAGAATGCTAGACTTAGTGCCAGCACCGGGACAACTGGCAACACATACTAAACTAAACCATTGCTTATTTCACTATCTGGCAACTTTATTCCTCAATATATACCCAAGACAACAAATGTGTATGTCCCCAGAGACATGCAGAAGAATGTTCCAGGAGCAAAGCTGCACACAAAGCCAGTGCCCAGGAAGAGCAGATAGAGGCCTGGAGAGCACATGCGATCTGCTACACCACACGGTGCAAGAATGAGCACAGTCGGGAGTGAAGGTCCTCTGCCTGTCAACATGCGGGCAAATCTCAGAACAACAAAACAGACCATGAACTGGCCGTAGTGACAGAAGCCAGAGCAGGGGTTACCTGGGGGGGGAGCAGTGCTGCTGACAATGGGAGCACCTGGGGTGCAGCGCTCTTTATTGTGAACACAGCTTAGGTTACACAGCTGTCTAAAATCTTCTGGTAGCATTTTCTGCATTCCTCATGTCCAAAGCTTTAACTTCTTACTGTCTGAACTTGTAGGAGTAGGTTGTCTCCTTTCATTATGTGGGGTTCCAGAGATGGTCCTCAGGTCATTGTGCAGCAAACACCTTTAGTCACTCAGTCATCTCGTTGACCCTTTTGGACTTTAATTAGGACTGCATAGTAGAAAGCCACTTCAAAAATAGAGCAGTCCCTGCTGGGCGTTGGTGGCGCACGCCTTTAATCCTAGCACTGGGAGGCAGAGGCAGGCGGATCTCTGTGAGTTCGAGACCAGCCTGGTCTACAGAGCTAGTTACAGGACAGGCTCCAAAGCCGCAGAGAAACCCTGTCTCGAAAAACTAACAAAAAAATAAAAATAAATAAAAAAAAATTGAGCAGTCCCACAAAAAATTTTTTAATTTGATCTTGATACCACACTACTCTGAAACTGCTCCTGCACAGGTTCCAAATACCTAGGTTCAAGAGTATATGCAAACCATACTCACAGAGGCCATAACGGCTCATCCTCCCGTCCCCTTTGCGCTCCTCCTCTGGTTCATAATTAACATGCTGGAACACTTACACCTGATTGTTGTTGCTATGGAAGAAGGTAAGTTCCTAAAGAAGTCTCTTCTAGTCAACAGCAACGTTAACAATTTCCTTCCACCTTGTTGGGAAGAAGGAAGGTTCAGCGGGAGAGGGAGGGAGATGAGAAAACAGAACGGGAGGTCAAAATGACTACATTTCTTTATATGAACGTATGGAACTATAAAAAGAATTAAATGATATTATGAATGTTCTGCCTATGTACCTGAGAAGGACCTATGCATCTGGAGCTTCCTCTGGAAGGCAGCCAGTGTTCTTAGTGGTTGAGCCATCTCTCCAGTCCACCCAACTGTTTAATAAAAAGAACCCCTCAATCCAAAACATACCCAAATCTTCACAGCTCTGACCCTGGGAGAGTACTCAGACAAGAGAGAGGTCATCAGCAGAGCTGCCTCTCAGGCAGGCATCCCCTACGTGACTGAATGTGAGGTTGTGATGCCCTGTATCTCTGTGTACTGTGACATTGTTCTAGTATATACGAGTATGTGCACAGAAACTAGGTATGTGCTAAAACACTGAATCACTATTATGATTCTTTTTAGGTGACAAAAGCAGATAATTTCTAGTTTACTCTTTCTTAGCCTTTATAATTTTCTGCAATGGAAACACGCTATTTCCATGATTAGTTATCTTTTCGACTTATTAATACTAGGATCAGGTTAGGTTATTAAGTAATCTACCTACGTAGTCTTCCTTCCAATTGATGCATTACTTAAAGGTTCAAAGACTGAGCTTCTAGTTATGATCGTAAGATAAACAGACCTTTCTATAATCAAGTAAGACTGCTGTGAAATTTAAAAATATAACTATTTTCATATTAATAAATCATACAATATTTCTAAGAAAGAAAACTGGTGAAGAATTATAAAAGATGAAAATTAATACTTTCTACCATTTCGGGATAGCTACATATGCAACACAGATGAAGAAACGCATGGGAACAGGAGCACCACACTCATGGCCCAAACACTACAGTCACCACCAGGGCGTGGGCGCGGGGGCATCTATAGGCGCTATCAAATGCACTGGTGATTTCTACTTCTTAAAACAGCCAATAGGTACAGAACACCACCTCTTCCTGTAGTGTGCATCAAGGAAAGAGGTCACCACGGGTTCTTGGGATTTGAATGTTTTTGACAAAATAAATCCAGATCATACGCATTTTTTTTTACAGCTGGTTTATAATCTTTCCCCCAAATCAATTCTTTAAAATCATTTGCAATTTCACACAGGCAGGTAAGACAGATGTATGTATGTGCCATGAATTTTAGAGAGGCCAGTTCATTAAAAATATAATAGAGATGAAGCAGTGTAATATGAAATTTGATGCATCTGTCTTGATGCATAATGCCTGTGAAGGCAGTTATGCAATGGGCTTTAGCATCCAACGTTTATTCTCATTATCAACGTGAATAGTAATTTAATCGGTGGTTCATTTGAGATGCCTATATTTGCCACATATAATCCAAACAGCTGCAGCCACTGGGTGGAAGGCACAGTCTCTGTGGGAACATCAATATGCAAACAAGGCCAAGACCCAGAATCTTTGTTAACTCTCCATCCAGCTGTTAAGTGCGTTTGTGAAATTAGAGTTGACCTATAAGTACACTGTAATGCTTTAAAATGTGGTGTCTGAAAAAATCAATATGGTTAGGAAAGTGTACTAATTAGACAGCATCCGAGCAATTACAGAGCCAGTATTATGTCAACATACATTTTATTACCCTGAGTCTAGTATTCATTTAAAAGAGACCTCCCAACTTCCTATTAAATATGTCCTTCCCAAATTACCAGCTAAAATCAATCAATAATTTCTTCTTGAAATCTGTGGCTAGATGAATGCATAAAAAGTAACGGGAGTAAGGAACAATGCAGGTTTCTATTTCAAATAAACCCCAACTCGGATAGGCTGGAGGTCTTACAAAAGGAAGGCAGACAATTGCACAGGAACTAAAGCAGGACAATTAAAGTGTGTGAAGCATAAGATATTTAATAGCATATACTGTCAAGTACATTCTCAAGCCATTCGGCAATTACTAGACGAATTTTAAGTAAAGGTTTGAGCATCACAGTGCCTACAAGAGCTGCAAACACTGGTGATTTGTAAGGATTAATCCATTAACCAATGATTCACAATGATCATGCACAGAGCAAAAAACCAAAAAAAATGCTGGCCCTCAAACTGCAATTTCTGCCCATTCAGATTTACATGAGGATGGCTATTTTCCAAAACTGACAGTAAACAATGTAGCCAGATGTGTAAACCAGCTACTGTGTTTAATTAAAGCTTCTTACAGGACATACACATGAATAAATGAATTCTACATCGAGGATAGGAGAGGGTGATTCTTGTATGTCCTTATACTGGAAAGAAAAAATAAAAAATAGTGTTCTTGTGGTTAAAATACTGGGCATCTACCAGGCCATTGTTTGCTTTTCCTTCTTTTGTTTGGTTATTTTTGGTTGCTGTTTTGAGTTAGTGTCTGTTTTTCAGGCTAACCTTGAACTCTACGTAGCTGACTGAGCTTCTGGCCCTTCTGCCTCCGTCTGAGAACCAAGGACTTTGTACCTGGCAGGCAAGCACTCTACATCCCTATCAAACCATTGATATTTTTTGTAAATTGATTCAATGTATCTTCTGTAATATTTTTAACTATTCATCTGCTATAAATGCAAAGGCAAATTATACTGTTCAGTTGTTTGATAAGAAAAATCACAATGAGAAAATGAAAACTTTAAGGGGGAAAAAAAACCCACGATATCTCTCCAGATCAGATTTGTAAGTAAATTCTGTCCAACTTATTTTGGAAAGTAAGAGAACAAGTCCATGGTTTTCCTTTTGGAAGAAGCTGCAGCAGCTCGTGCTGGCTAAACACACACACACTGGATTGACAGCGCTGGCGTGCATGTGTCTGTGAACACTGCTGGAGCACCTCTACCTGGCTGTCCCACGAGCTCTCGGCTACTTGCAGAGGCTGGAATCTGACATTCTTCTGGATTTACTCTTCTTCAGCCTCCATCCCAACAATACAGCAAGTTATGTACCTGAGCCTCCATCTGTACTCTACAGCCAGGTTCTAGGGCAGTCCTTCATTAGCACCAAGGCTCCACTCTTCATAGCCTGGCTTCTCATGAGGGGAATCACCTTCACTGTTTTCAGCTGAGGAGCTGGATGTTTCTCTCAGTGGCTGGCATTGTCAGTGGAAAATGCCAAGAGTAATAAAATAATAATAATAATAGTAAAAACCTACTTCTTTTCCAGCTGCAATTTTATTATGAATTCCTATTCTAGAATGTTGCTTCTATATATAAGAGGGGGAAATGATCACCAGGCACTAACGTCCAGATATTAGAAAAACAAACAAATTGAGACGATGCAGGTAAAGGCGCTTGCAGCAAAGCCCAGTGACTTAAATTTGATCCAAAGGACACACATGGTGAAAGGAAAGAAGAGCCAACTTCTGAAAGCTGTCTGAACTCCATGCAGTGACAGATATGTGAGTGAGCATGTTTGCATGTACACACACACACGCACACACGCACAAGAAATAAATGTTAATTTAAAAAATTAAAAACAAAGCTGGGCATAGGGGCACATGCCTTTAATCCCAACATATGGGAGAAGGAGGCAAGTGGAACTCTGTGAGTTCAAGGCCAGCCTGGCCTGCATAGAGCATTCCACGACAGCCAGAGCTACACAGAAAGACCTTGTCTCGAATGAATGAATGAATGAATGAATGAATGAATATAAAACAAAACCCAAGATAGTTAGTATTATTTAATGCTGACCCAGAAGTGACCTGGAAGATGTCCTCATGTGCAATCCAGGTAGTCAGAAATTAAGACACAAAATCTCATGTGCTAAATTCTAAAGAAGAAACGAAGGGAGAACACAGGTCAGAGGGAAAGCAGCTGGCTTACCGAAATGCCTGATTCAGAAGCTGGTAATGGAAATGTTCTGGTGCCAGGCCGATGACCACAGCATTGGGGTCGCCTGTCTGTACTCCTGGCAAGGGAAAAAGGGAGAGTTTAAGGCTGCCACACTGAGCGACAAAATCTCCACTTGTGTGCACATTGCTGTCACCATAATTTGAAGTACATTTTGAAAATCTTAAGAGGAGAGAGAGAAAAAGAGAGAGGGGTGGGGTAAGGTGAGGAGGGGGAAGAGACATTATTATTCCATATTCTTTACACATGGTTTTATAGCTACTGAGTATCTAGAATACCTGCATTGAAAATTATAACCTGGTATTTTTTGGGGATGCCTGATTTCTGAATGTTTCCCTGATTACAGCCAGAAGAACATCTATCAGAGCATCAGTGGCTGATGAAGGAATGAAATTCTCAGAGGCAAGGGAAATTAGACTTCCAATTGGCACATGCATGACAAATATGGAAAGTACCATCACATAGAATTCTACAGCTCTATAATAATTTCCTCATCTACCTTTAGTTTCATACATATTAAAGCATGTTTTAAGGCCTTAGTATTTAATAATAGGACATCAGATATGACAAACACATTTACCTTCATAGTGATAATTTATGTACATTCATACACATAATTTTGCATATACTAATCCACGTTTGCCCATCATTGTGCCCAGACACCCATTTTCAAATGTCTTTCTTACTAATTGCCATGAGTATTAAATAACTTGTTAAAGTTTGTTGCGGGAACAAACTAAGATAGCTGCCTGTAGTGAGAACTGAGGAGGTTTAGTGTTAATTCTTACATCTGCCTTTGAAGCAGAGAGTGTTGGCAAAGATATTTTCATTTTCTTAAAATATTCACACACATTGATTATTTTCATGTATATAAGCATGTTCCAAGAGGTATAGTCTATCACTGAATGGCAAGATTTCTTTCAACCCTGACTGAGGATTCTACTTTTATGTCCCAATTCTAGCTTACTGCTGCCACAACAGAATCTAGAATTTTAGTATTGTTTTATTACAGTCAGAAAGGAAAAATAAGATTCAAAGCTTGTTCTGTTATCCCTCAGTTTATTCAGAAACAACCATGCTGATTACGGAAACTGGTCTTGTTGCTCAGCTCCTGTATCACATTGGCGATGGAGAATTTGTTGGCTCATGTGGCATCACAGGGGCAGAGGCAGGGAGCACCAGAATAATGGGTTTCCTTGTAGCTAAGCAGGGTGGCCTAAGATTAAAGCTCTGCTAGTACAGAGAAGCAGGAAGTCACTCCTCTGAAGAAGTAGCTACCAACCTTATCAGATTCCAGCTGCAGAGCCTGTTGGGGCCACAGGTCTACCCTGAGATTGGCAGGGACATCAGGGGCACCTGATTAGTTCTGTGGGTGCTGCTGCACATTGCTTCTGGCTTCACAGTCCTGAACACTAACTCTTCAGCTTCCTTGACAGTTCTGCGGGCTACCACATGGCCTTGTAAAATTTTACATTTTAATTGTGTGTGTCTATGTGTGCATGTGCACAGCAGTCATGGTGCAAGTGTGGAGGTCAGAGGACAACTTGTAGGAGTCGGTTCTCCCCTTCCACAATAATAGTCCCCTTGGATCAAACCCAGATTTTCAGGCTTGTGGCAAGTGCCTTTATCCATGGAGCCATTTTGGTTGCCCATGACCTTTCTTGTTCTCATGAAAATATCCATAAACACACGAAAGCAGAAAGCTAGTATTATGAGCCTAGACAGATCCATCGTTCTACCAATCCGCCTTTGTGTTTCTGGAAAATCTTTATAGAGATAATCCCAGATTACTGTGTCATTCCACTCTTTCATATTTCAGTATTTTTAATCAATAATGAAAATATTAAAAACCTTAATATAAATACCAAAAAGTAAGTAGCTCCTAATATCGTCCAATACTTGAATTTCCCCAAACATCTCAAACTGTTTCTTAACATAGGGAATGTCAAGCTGGCAACCTCTAATCCCCATGCTGCTTCTGCCTGTTATCTTTTATTTCTCGTTCTCTAAGTTCGCTTCCACCCCTTCTTGGCGCAAGTAGACGCTAGCCCTGGAGAGGCCAGCACTGCATTTGGCTGACTGTAGTAGTGTTTAAGTCGTTCCTTTATCCCTAGCTTTCCTTTATATACGTCCATATCCAACTAGTTCATTTCGTAGGCGATGACACTATGAATTTCCTACTATATTGTATCATGAAACATGATTCTGGTATTCTACGTGCAGCGATGTTGAAATTGATCAGCGGAGACAAGGAGCCATTACCCACACCCCTCCACTTTGAAGGTCATATCACCCTTGCCGCTAATGCTTTAAGGTCTATTGATATTCTTGCCTGTTTCTTGAGGGCTTATCAAGTGATGATGTTTAATTCTGTCATTTCTACCTGGGATTCTTCTATAAAGAACTTAACTTTTATCAAATATTTGGTTATTCTAAAATATGGTTTAATTGAAGAAGGAAGTGCTTGTTCCAGTCTTTGCAGAGCCAAGGAGCTAGAGCTCCCACACCGTTCTCTTCGGTAGTGAAACATTCCCTTCTAGTGTTCTCTGGACACGCACTCATTAGGAGGTCTTTGGCAGTTTCTTTACAAACATAATGCACCAAGCATGACTCATCTACTACCTGCTGAGGCAGGGAGCCGCCAGCCACTTTTTCAGGAGCTACAGAAGGAAATGGCATCAGACAACATGGTCTGAATACGAGTTTGTCACGGCTCGAAGGCACGCTCAGCGGAAGACTGTACAATCCGGAAAGTTTTCAGGGATGGTAATGTATTTGTTTTTCAGTTGAAGGTGGTCAAAGTTGGTTTCCGTTTCTCTACAAGTGATAATTCTGATTGGTACCCGGGTGTATTTCCTATTAGTACAGGTCTGGAGGTTCTGACCAACCTGGAAAGCTATCATGTGGAATTATAATTAGAATATTCACATCTATTTTATATACTTATCAGTCACAGTCTCATCTATGACAACAAAGCAATGCAGCAAAGCTTCGCATAACTAGGACATTTCCCACAGTTACTGTTTCCAAAATGGAAACAGTTTTCTCTTTACTGAAAAATATTTCCTATTAATTGTGAATGGCATGTGTTCCTAAGAAGGCCCTTATTTATCTCATCTAACCAAGAGAAGAGAGCACATCCTGGGTTGGGTCATAATACTCAAAATAATTCTTTTTTTTTAAGCCATGGCTCAAAATTCACTAACAGATTATGAAATCAATTTAGAATACTCTAGCATTAAAAATCAAACAGCCCAAACAGATAATACAGCATATGTCACAAAGTCAGAGTACTATTTAACACACAGAAACACACACACACACACACACACACTATACAGCCAATCTCTTATTGTGAATGGTGGTGAAAAAGAATTGAGAAACATCAGCTCAGATCCAAGCTCTATTCACACAGCAGATGACCTGGCAAAGTCGACCCTAGAAGTGCAGGAGCAGCTTTCCTCCAGTCTACAAGGGCTCCATATGTTTTCTCGGTTTGTCTTGTGGCCCATTTCAGTACTAACAGAGAACTCTAAGGAGATGCCTCCTCCGCATGCTCTCAGGTCTGAGGACTTGTTAGTAACTCCTGAGTCTCTCTCACCTGTGAAGTCAGGCAGTGCACGGTCGTCAACCAACAGCATGGGCCTCACTTGCTTCTGTTCTACTAAGTTCCGGGCCGCCGTCAGAGAAGTGAAAATCTCGTCCTCGGAGATGTCAAACTCCAATTTCTTCAACCTTTCCAGTAGGTCCTGCTTGCTCTCTTTGGTTGTATTGGTCACAAACCTAACCATCACAGAGGCAGCGCGCAACCTGGGGAAGACAGACCGAGAGGGAAGGGCTGGTTTTGTCTCATGGGCCACAATACCACCTATTTGTTTAATAATCGCCCAAAGCTTACAAATTGTCTATACCATATGGGCAGTGCTTCACCTCCAAAAGCTGGAATATTAAACTCTGAAAGCTATGTCTACTTTTGTGAGACCTTCTGGGCTCCAGCTGCCCTGTGCTGTGGAGTTTAGTGAAGAAACGAAGCCCCACCATCATCATGGGTCTGAGAGGTGAGTTATCGTAAAGACTGCCCACTGATGGAACATGACAAAACTAGGCTCAGGGAGGCGAGTAACTTCCCCGCTAGGCAGCAGTGCGGGTACAGCAATGCTTCCATGTTCTGGAATAGTGTTTTATTTCCCTTACTTGGAGAACAAAGGATGCCCAGTTACTAGAGACCTGAGAAAGGATTCTGGAAGCAAGTGACAAAAAAACCTCAAACAAGTCCAATAGATAATCCAGCACATCTCTCAAAGTGTGCTGCACCCCAGTGAGTCACTGTGTTTATAAACAGAACTTACTTGGACAGCTAAGAGAAACACTCAAAACTGGTTTTCTAGCTGGGCGGTGGTGGTGGTGGCGCATGCCTTTAATTCCACAATCCACTCAGGAGACAGAGGCAGGCAGATCTCTGTGAGTTCGAGACCAGCCTGGTCTACAAGAGCGAGTTTCCAGGTCAGGCTCCAAAGCTACAGAAAAATCCTGTCTTGAAAAACAAACAAACATACAAATAAATAGAATAAAAAAACAAACAAAGTGGTTTTCTTGTCAGACCCAGGAGCTGTTAGCTGTACTTCTACAGAAAATTTGAGGCTGCTCTGGGCATAGTGAATTTAAGGCCAGCCTGGGCTACACAGCAAGACCCCATCTCCAATTGAACTGCTTACATGAAGGATTGATTTGATTCCATCTGCTTTTGAATAATTGGATGGTTTCAGAAAAATAATTTGTGAATCTGGCCTTCTTTAAAAATAATCTTTTCTTGATTCAATAGTGTTTTAACATAAAGTCTAGAAGTAATTATAATTTAACTATAGTTTAGAATTTATATTAACAGCGTTGCTTTTTATGTCTTCCCCAGAAGGCTACAAAGGCATAAAAGTACTAAAAACAATTTAAAGCAAGCAAATGAATTTAACAGAAGAGTTTTAAGAATTCACCCAAGGAGCATTAAATAAAATTATTTGATTAATTCACTGTGATCACGATTACCTCTATAATGTCTGTGTGGTAGCTTTTCAGCAAAACACACTAAATGTGGTGGTTTATCTAATAAAAGAAACTGACTACTTCAACATGGCTCTTATCCCAAAAATGGGAGTTACTGTGCAGTAACCACACCCGTTCAACAAACAAAATCTTTTTGTGTCCTTCACTTCCCTTGTCTCCTTGTTTCTATAAAAACCACAGTGGTAGGGCCAGTGGAAAGATTTCCCTGGGAGGAAAACCTGCCAGAGACTCAGACAGAACAATGGACGGCCTCCTGCCTGACAGAGTGCTGGTTCACAGGCCACACAGCCTCACAGAGGTGTGTCTGTTCAGCAGAGATAAGATTTTTCTCTCAATCTAGAGCAGAAAACTCCTCTTCAGAGCAGTAAGATCTAGTACTGATGTGTGATGTTGTTGAACTTATGAACAAAGCTTAGACAGGTGGGAAAGTAAGCCCTCTTTTTCAACCCAGAACTCTTTGTCAGTGTGGGTTTTGATATATACATAGAGGAATATGATGCTTAAGACAATTAAAAGTTATGGAGGTACTGACAATAGGTTTCCACTTGAACATGAGGTCCGGAGTTGAAGGTGCGAGTCTTACTGTGAACGAATGGTGTTGGCTTCAATGAAGCACTGGCATATCCCACAGGTCTGTAGTCACTCAGTGTGACCGACAGCTTGTGGGAATATTACCTGAGCTCAGCGTGCTAAGAAGTTGCACAGGGTTCATTCTAAAAGGGACGCTGAAGTAAACAGCTTCTAGAAACTAACGTTAATAATCTCAGATAGGGAATGCTGACGTTGCCATCAGTATTTCCATTGTTCAGATGTAGATCAAAGAAAATCAAAGAGAAGAACCATGGGCTTGGAGGGAGTAAACATCAGCTCACTCTAACTGGAGGGCGATCTGGAGAGAAATCAAGCCCTGGCTCTGGAGAAGCTGTGGTGACTGACAAGTAGTAAAGGAATCACAGAGGAAATCCCCTAGATAGAAAAGCAGAGAGTTTAAATAATTCTGCCTACTTTTACTCATTTTTATAAAGCCTTTATACACTTTATACAGTGTGTAGAAAGTCAGCATTATTGTTCAGCTTCTCTAGTGTTTTTTATGGAGGAGATAAAAATTAAGTTTAGCTGTTAAAAATAAATAAAGCTGGGATGTCCCTCAGTTGGAAGAGTGCCTGCCAGCGTGCAAAGTCCTGGGTTCTGCTCCCCAGTACTGCAAATGCTGGGCGTAGTGGCACACATCCGCAATTCCAGCCCGAAAGGTTAAAGGAGGAGGATCAGAAGTGCAAGGCCACCTTTGGCTATATTTTAAGTTCAAGGCCAGCATGAGATACTTGAAAAAGCAAGAAAGCAAACACAGAAGCTCACCATAGAAGGCCTGACTCAGACAGAGACTATGCCAAGGATGCAGTCTAGCTGGGCACCCAGTTGTCTACTGGTGTTAAATACTGCTCTACCCGTCACCTCTCCAATTACAAAGCTAACGTCATGACTCCAGAAGAACAGGGCAGCTCCACTGCGTGAGCACCAGCGACACTGACATTCTTATGTTTGCGCGTCTACATGGAGAGGGAGGATGCAGCCTGTGTTAGCTGTTGCCCTCATACCCAGCAGTGGTGATGCTTGTCACCGGATTTTAGATTAACAGCACACAGTGAATATTCTAAGGTTTGAAAATGACAAGTACCAAATTTTATATTGCTGTTTTGAAAATCTCTAATTTTGTTCTCAAATATCCATATTCAAGACACAGAGGAAATTCAGAGAATCATTAGATCTTACTACAGGAGCCTGTATGCCACAAAACTGGAAAATACAAAAGAAATGGACATCTTTTTAGATAAGTACCATATGCCAAAGCTAAACCAAAACCAGGTGAAAGATCTAAATAGACCTGTTAGTCGCGAAGAACTTGAAGCAGTTATCAAAAATCTGCCCTCTAAAAAAAGCCCAGGACCAGATGGTTTCAATGCAGAATTCTACCAGAACTTCCAAGAAGAGCTAATACCTATTCTCCTTAATGTATTTCACAGTATAGAAACAGAAAAGTCATTGCCAAATTCCTTTTATGAAGCTACAGTTACCCTGATACCAAAACCACACAAAGACCCAACCAAGAAAGAGAACTACAGGCCTATCTCACTCATGAATATCGACGCAAAAATTCTTAATAAAATACTGGCAAACCGAATTCAAGAACACATTAGAAAAATTATCCATTATGATCAAGTAGGCTTCATCCCAGAGATGCAGGGCTGGTTCAACATACGCAAATCTATCAATGTAATCCACCATATAAATAAAATGAAAGAAAAAA
>NW_026067954.1:4363985-4430182 GCF_014885135.2 Alexandromys fortis | reverse complement strand
AAAGAAAGAAAAAAAAAAAAAAAAAAAAAAAAAAGAAAGATGATAAGCAAAAAAAAAAAAAAAAAATATCCATATTCAGTTGATGATGTGTATATATGTGCACACGTGTGTGGGTGTGCATGCGTGTACATACATTAGGCCAGAGGACAAGCTCAGGTGTTTCTCCTTTGGTGCTGTTCACCTCCTTTGAGACAAGTCTCCCATTAGCCCGAAAATTGTGAATTTGGCTAGGCTGGCCTGCCAGTGAGCCTTGGGTCCACCACACCTGGCTGTGAGTGGGTGCTAGGGACTGAACTCGGGTCTTCATGCTTGAAGGGCAAGCACTTTCTTTAATGTTAAAGGTAACCTCTAGCCCCTCAGTTATCTTTAACATGCCTTTACCACGTATTCTCTGCTTGTTCCTAGACTTGTACTTGTTTAGTACTGTAACTGATGAATCAAAAATATAAGACAGTCTTTAATCTTTGGAAGTATTAAGTTTAGTGGATGGAAATATTTCAAAAAATTCCAAGTCTTTCAAGCAGTTTTAAATTCAGCGTTATATTTTAGGAGCTCAGGAGGCTGAACATGTATATATATTTCAGCTGGATTGCAGGATTCATGTGATTTTTCCCCCAGTGCTATTTATTCTATATATTTAGAATTAAATTATTATTTCAGGTTCTTGAGTCTTCATTCCCAATTTACATTATCGATTTAAAAAACCATACTGGGGGAGGGAGGAGAGAGAACAAACGGAGAGAGCCAAAGGCCAGACCTAATAAAGGCAGGGAGAACAGTGCTTGAGGATATTACAACACATACATCTTCTAGCGAGACCCAAGGCAGTTCCTCCATGGATGGTGAGCTGGTGAAACACCATCTCAAGGCCATCCATTTAGCTAATGATCCGCCTTGGTAAAGCAGCACTTAAAAACGTATTTGTCATCTGAACCTGGAGGATAGCTTGCCTTTTAAGAGCTTCCTGTGCGCCCGGCACAGCTGCATCTTCAATGTGAAGTGTGCCATTGAGATCTACCAAAACAGCTTTTAACGCACGGCGCGCTGCCATCCTTCATTCCCTAGGAGAGAGCAAATGAAATTAAAAAAACAGTTTAACAAACAATGGACAATTAAAAACTAGTAAGCAATCAAAAATACCATTCATTTCCAGGAAGATATTGCTTCGTGCTAAGCTGCTTTTCTTTTGGAAATAAACAGCATTTAAAAAAAAAATCAAAACCACAACATTTAACGCATAAAACTTTTAATAATGCTTAGGTTTTTATGTATTTTCTTTTTAATACTGAGTTAAAACTTGGAAGGGAAATGCTAAAATGAGATGCTACTACCTAATTTCAGGTTTCGTAGAATAACTCTGGCGAATGGTTTGTGTAAACATGAGAACAGTGAGGACAACGACAGGAACCCTACATCAACAAGGTCTTTTCAGTTTTCGTTATGGACAGTTAAAACATTCTAATTGCAACTGCTATGTTCTGAACTGGTGTGTGTGGCCAAGGAGCTGCCAGTATTTATAGGTTACTGAGGGTGGAAAATCAAGTTATATAGCTAACAATAAACGGTATATATAAACACACATATATAAGTGTATTTAAAATAAGGTCTCATACAGTCCAGGCTGAACTCCCTGTGATCCTCCTGACTCCACCTCCCAGCAGTGCACCACCATACCTGGTTCCTACAATGGTGGGAATGGGATCCTGGGCTTCATGCATGCAAGGTTAGTATGCTAACAGCTAAGCTACATCTCTAGTTCCCTGTAGATTTGTTTGTTTGCTGGTTGTTTTTTTTTTTTTTTTTTTTTTTTTTTTTTTTTTGAGACAGGGTTTCTCTAGCTTTGGAGCTTGTCCTGGAAACCCTGGAAACTACTTCTTGTTGACCAGGCTGACCTTGAACTTACAGAGAGCCTCTGTCTGCCTCCAGAGAGCTGGGATTAAAGGTGTGTGCCCCCACCAACTGGTTCCACGTAGAATTTTTAAAGATCACTTCCTCACTTTCTAATGTGCAACTTTACTTTGCACATTTTCCCCTCATTTAATACTTAGCTTATTTTGACAAGGTCTTGTTATAACCCAGGCTAACCTTGGATTTACAATCCTCCTGCCTCCTAAGAGCTGGAGCTACAGGTCTGTGCTACCATGCCCAGCCCCTTAAATCTCTATTGTGAGTTATGGGATCTAACGATAAATATGGTTTTTAGATCATGGGGGAGGTGGGCTTAAATATAGAGGTTCAAGAGAAGGAATGATATTTGAGACTTAGGGTTTGTTTTGAGACAAGGTCTCACTATGTAGCCCTACCTGATCTGGAACCATTCTGTAGACCAGGTTTGCCTCCAATATGGCACCACAGTCAGGGGACCCTAAAGCCAAGATGGAAGGGCTCGTTTGCCACCCTGATGACAGTCCCCAGGGCCCTAGAGGTGGATGGAATGGCAGCCTGGGTTCACTACTCACATGCCCGCCCCGCAGATCCATTCGCCCTCCAGAAGGACTACAGAGGAGATGGATGGGAGGCCTCACAACACCCCACCAACCCTTTGAAGTACAGCTCAGGGCACAGCAGCTTCAGCCACCCTGCTGATGCTGATCATCTCTCTCACGGTATCACGTGACTGCCTTGTGGGTTTTGTCTTTATAAAAGTCCTCCTCCCTCCTTCTGCTGCAACAGACTGCGAGGCAGGGGTCCCTCACTAGCCCACATACAATCAATGAAACCTTGCTTTTGCATTTGGAAGAGTGTGGCTCTGTGGTGATCTTTTTTTTGGGGGGGGGGCGTCTCAGAACTTAGGCACAATACCCTGATAGCATCATTGGGCCAGTTCCATCTTTACCTGAAAGCGGTTTTCTCTGTAAACCATGAGGGGATATACCTGCAGCCCCAACGCTAAATCCAGTCAGTCCTACCACCTTGGTTTTCAGCCTAACTTCTCTTTATCTTTAAAACTATCTTGGTTTTAAGATCACCTCTTAACTATTTTAAGAAAACCCCAAACATCCTCTCCGATGGTCTCTTAGTCCACTCCCACATCATTACTTGGAATGCGGGAGCGAACAAAGGAAGATATGAACCCTGCCCACAAGAACTCAGGAGAATTTAGCTGCTTAGCCTGTCTCTTCACTGCTGGGAGTATTCGACACCATGAACAGTGCTCTACACTGGAAGAAGCAGGGTTCTACAGATTTCTGAGATTGGGAAAGGAGAGTACTTAATAAGCAATAAGCAATAAGGACTCTAAAAAATCTCCAAGGTAAATACGATGCAAGGGTTGGGAATTTGAGAAAACTACCAAAGCAATGATATTTGAGACATATAATTTTAAAAACTTGTGCAAATATGATAAAACATGAGATTTCAAAGAAATCGTTCTCAGCGAGTTTTTCCAGTAATGCCACCTGGACGCTCGGGATTAAAATGCCTCCATTTTCTTACAGTACCCAACATTTTGGGAAACCATGTGTGCGTCAATAAATGATACTATTATTCATTCAGTCATTCTCCTATTAATTCACCTGCAGGATCCCCATTCCCTCAAGCCGAAGTCCAAACAACGAACAGTGGTGTACAAAGCGGAGCCCTTCACCTCTTCTACCGATTTAATTTACTCCCACACCCACGTTCTCGGCAGCTTGCTCGGCCGAAGACTTCTGCTTCCCTCATCCGTGGCTAAAACTGCCGCTTTCCGTCCCATCCTCCTTCCCTCCGGCCGCCTCGTTTAGTGCTCAGTCTCGGGTATCATTTCCTCTGGCTAACTTCAACTTCTCTCCGGGCGTCTGAGCGTCCCCGGTATAAAGTCTACCAGCCTTGCTCCGCCCTGCCTGCAGCTCCCACTAAACGGTAGAGCTCTGTAAATGGAAGGGCTGTTGCCTTTTCCTATGAGGACGCTCAAAAGCGTCTTAGATCAACTAAACTCGTGCATTTTTCTCTGAATTAGGAAAACCTAAGAGCAAGGACCTCTTTTTGCAAACTCAACTGCAAGGACTTCCACCTCCTCGGATCCTGCGGTCCGCACTAGACAGGGCAGGACAACAGAAACAAACACCTCGTAACCACCCGCCTGGGAGACTGAGCCAGGAAGTCAGAGCGGACCCTGGGAGACCAGCTCTGCGCACGCGCACAGCGCAGAGGGGGGCGGTCACCAGCGCGACACGGGGAGGCCCGGCCCGAGCAGCTCGGCCCTCTAGGGTGGTGCTGACTTTTCCCTAACACGCTCACAGGAGATGCGCCTCCGGCAGGGGTGCGGCCGCCGTTCCGGAGCCCTCCGCCTCTCGGTTGCGCGCGCCTCCTCACCCTCGCCGCCCTGCCGTCCTCTGGAAAGGCCTGGGCGACACCGTTCACACCGCCTGACCCGGACGGAGTCCCGACGCGCCGGAAGTCCCGCCCCACGTCCCAGCGCAGCTCCTGGGGTCTCTGGTGCGCCTCCGGAGGTGAAGAGGCGTTTGGTGGTGTTTGGAGCCCAGGTTCGCGGGGGAGCCGTCACTTCAGCAATTGCTCAGTGTAGCGCTCCGTACCGCAGCACCATTGCACAAACACTGCTTCCTCCCTCCTTCGCTTCCCTGTTTCTTGTCCTTTTCTTAGGCTTCACACGTCTTCTATTTTGGCACTTAAAGAGCGTTTGTTTTCTTGTGTGCTCCAGTAACTTCAGGCCTCTACATCTTCCTATCATGCCATCTAAAACTTCCTTCAGCTTTCCTAGTCCGCTTTTCCTTCCATGAGAGCTCCCATGGGCCTTACCTGCTTTTAAGGGAGCAAGATCTTGGTCCATTTGTCTCAGCCCTCCTTACCACCCCCTTCTGCACATATTAGGAGTCACTACTTATGAAGCTGTTTGCAGAGCTTATATCCAAGGAAAGGACTCATTCTTAATGTGGGCCGTACCATCCTGTGGACAGAGGTCCCAGGCTAATCACAAAGGGGTTGGAGAGAAGCCAACTGAGCTAACATTTGTCTCTGCGTCTTGTGGCCGAATGTGACTAGCAGCTAGCTGCCTTGTGTTTCTGTTACCGTGCATTTCCCCATTATGATGGACCGTATCCTTAAACCAAAATGAATCCATCTTGAGTTGTTTCTGTTAGGTATTTCGTCACAGTAGTGAAAAACGTGATTAAGACATGAATTAACTTTCGGGAGCAGTGTGGTGAGACGGCCTACACACATGGAACCTCTTGTCGGGATTGCTGCTCTGATGCTGGCTCAGAACTCACATGCTATTAGAGCACCATCGAGCACTTTCTCTGCCCTGTGTTGCAGTCACTAGTGTTATCGAGACGGACGAGGGAGACCCACCTCTCCTTGGGGAATGGGGTGGAAAAGTCTGTTAAGATCACTTTGTGTATTAAACCGCTCTTACTGTGAGCACTCCCTTTGTAGCGAGCCAGGACTCCAGGGAACAGGCAGATGTGAGCAAAAAGGCTGAACCGGCCACCCTGACTCACCCATGCCAGCACCAGTCGTCTGGAACATTCCACAGCCACTGTGGAGGTTTGAGTGAGAATCCCTTTCCCACGTGTTTGCACGCTTAGTCTTCAGTGGATGGACTGTTTGGGAGGAATTAGGGTGTGTCTTTGTTGAAGGACGATTGTCATTGGTGGGTGGGTTTTGAGGTTTCAAACACCTGCCAGGCCTAGTTTGTCTGTCTCTGCCTGCAGCCTGGGCATCAGGATGTAAAGCTCTTTACTACTGTGCCAGCACCGTGGTTAGAACAAGTGGACCCTCTGGATGTGTAAGCAAACCATTGTATAAGAGTTGCCAATGCCATGGTGTCTCCTCGCAGCGGCAGAACAGTGACTAAAAGTCCTGAGATGCCAACTCTGATGGCTATTATCAGCTGTCACCTTGACTACATCAAAACTCAAGCTAGGGACACCTATGAGGAATATTTTTCTTTTCAGTTTTTCAAGACAGAGTTTCTGTGCAGCCTTGGCTGTTCTGAAACTCTTAATGTAGAACTTACAGTTTTCTTTCTTAAATCATTTGAAGTGGGAGGACCAACCTTTAATCCACATCTTTTGAGGTGGGATGATCCACCTTTAATCTGGGCCACATCTTCTGCTGGCAGCCTATAAAAAGACACTAAAGGAGGAAGTTCATTCTTTTCCCCTGCCTGCTCTTGCTGGCAAGTCCATTCTTTCATTGGCATTAGAGCCTGCTTCTTTGGGAATCTGGCATGTGCTGAAGACCAGCTGAGACATTCAGCCTCGTGGCGTGAACAGCTACTAGATTCTTGGACTGCCCATTGGTAGATGGCATTGTTGAACTAGCTGGACCAGTCTGAAAGTGACTAGGTTGTAAGCCACTCTAGAGAACCTTGAGGAATATACCACCATCCTGCCTGAATCCCCTACCTTCTGAAGGTGCGACCAAAGGCAGGTCTGGATGACACATTTGTACCCGGCATTTTGTTAACAAGCCTGGTGCAGAAGCTGTGACTGTGACTGGCCCCAAACACAAGTCTTACTACTGTAGCTGGCAGTAAGAGCAAACCGAACATCCCTTCTTGGCTCTGGAAGCAGGCTCTCTAGGTTCACTGAGTCAACAGGGAGACACTTTCCTGTGCTATCTCCCCTGGTACTGCAACATCCAGTGTCATAAAGGGCTTCTCTTGAACTGACTTCCTTCCTTCTGTTGTGTAGGGTGGCGTGGTAATGCCAAGAAAGAAGCAGGAGAGTAATGGTGGCATTTATGTAGCTCAGCAGGCAGCGAGGTCGAGTTACAGAGGGGCAGCCCACTGCAGCTAAACAGCCAGAGCAAGAACAAAAGGGAAGGGCAGCACCAAAGAGCAAAGGGCAGAATGCTAAGACAGATCAAAAAATAATACAAGCCTGTAAGGGGCCGGAGATATAAACTGTAGGTTTGGTCACTGAGATAGTTCTTGAGAGCAAACAAGAAACCCCAAATGTGCAGACCTATACAAGAGCTGCAACACTAGCTGCTGCCAAGGGCTGAGACCTAGGGCTGCCTGGGTGCTATGATGCCAAACACAGTTGGCAACTTTGGAATCTTGGCTTTGTAGGCTCACACCAGAGTTGTAACTCTAATAGGACTAAGGGCGCTGAGGCCCTCACCAAGTCTGCAGCCCTGTCACTGTGGACTGCCCCTTACACTCTCTGCTGCCTAACATCTACACAAACGGTGACTGCCCAAGACCAGCTCCAATGGAGCCTCCTCAGCTGTCAGGGCATCATAGTTCTGTTCCTTCATAGTCTGGGTCTACAGTTCATAAGCAAAACTTAAAAACCAGTACACTTGAGTAAAACTGTGTTGTGAAAATTTTAATATCTAGAGTAATATCAATACCCTTTAAAAAGGAGCAAGGCACAGACACTGGTCAGATCATGAGGACCATAATTATTAAAAACATTTTGGAGTCTAGAAGGATCGCAGTTAATCCTGAGAATGGACAAGGGGGAGGATATGGGAGGGAACTGGGAATGTCAGGCTACTAGACTAGAAAGAAACTGCAGTTTCTTTTCTGTTTTTTTTTTTTTTTTTTACAATTCATTTTCCTTTAAAAATACATGTCAGAGACTTTTTGTTGGTTTCTTTTTTTTCTTTTTTATAACTTGATCATTTCCTTTTTTTAATATAATTTTTTATTGAAAAAAAATCTTTTTTTTAATTGAGCTCTACATTTTTTCTCTGCTCCCCTCCCTGCCTCTCCCCTCCCCTTCAACCCTCTCCTATGGTCCCCATGCTCCCAATTTACTCAGGAGAACTTGTCGTCTTTTTCTACTTCCCGTGTAGATTAGATCCATGTATGTCTCTCTTAGACTCCTTATTGTTGTCTATTGGGATTCTATTGGGATTGTGATTTGTGGGCTGGTTTTCTTTGCTTTAGGTTTAAAAACCACTTATGAGTGAGTACATGTGATGTCTTTCTGTATCTGGGTTACCTCACTCAGAATGTTTCCTAGCTCCATCCATTTGCCTAGACTTCAAGATGACACTGCAGTTTCTGAATCTCATCCACTCCAGGGAAATCAAGCCGCCGACCGACGTCAAAACTAGATCATGAGCACAGCTCTAGAAGCAAGTGTTCTGGAGCCAGTGCTTCATGCTCTCAGAACTGCTTTGCTCCAGTACTCTGGTCCTGCCAGGCTCCCAGTAGAGTAAACTTGAACAATATTCCAAACTAAATTAATAGGAACGTGTGTAGTTATGTCTTATATGAACAGTGGGGGTAGGACCAAAGTCTCATTTTGAAAATTTTCTATGACTCAGTACGTAGAAGTAGGAATGCCCTGAATTGATCACTTTTTAAAGAGCTGATTAGGGGCTCCAACTTGGATTTAATGACCTTCAATGTTTTTAGAAAATAAACTGGGCGTGAGTCACCAAGACTGGTCTATTAACTCAGTCTACAGGACCATCCTAGTACCGAGTATGCTGGTTCCCCATAGGAGCCAAGCATTCAAATGCTTTTTCCTGGTCCAGCTGCCAGCCCTTGTGTCCAAATGAAAGATCAGCCCTCTCCAATTAAGACATGACCAGATCTTCAGCAGGAGCTCCACTTTTAGAAGTAACTTAAGCCAGAAAAGCTAATTGAGGGTTCTCTTGACTTATATCAGCAATTCAGTTAATTCACTGAAGAAATACACAAATTATGAATATTTATTTTATTACAAATTTATTCAACAGTTTAAACAAGTGAACAAATTAATAACACCAGGTTTATACTAAGGCACAAACCAAATGCATGAGTTGGAAAGTCAACTTTATTTATGAAAGTTTTCCTATACAGAAAGATGCTATTCCACCCCTTTGAAATAGTGTAACTGAAACATTTCATACAGTATTCGCACAGTTTAAATTTTCCTATGTAAAACTGTACTGCAGTATTATGGGATGAGCAAAGACCCTCTCAAGATTGGCCTGAGACATTAACAAAAGACATAAAACCAAAAACAAACAAAACATAAAAGTTATAGAGCATAAATGGTCCTCAGACAGAATGGCAACCAAGAACCGCACTTTACTATGCTACTCCACCAAGACATGGAAATGACAAGGGAGGAGGCGCACGTCACGATAAACAGCCTGCTCCAACACTTACTTTGTGAACGTATGGGCTGATATTGCCAAGTAACAGTTATACTGATTTTATCAAACAAATCATCGTTGTAAACAGGGAAGACTTTCTACCAATGAAAATATGTAAATACTCTGGTCTCATTGTTCAGGTCAACAACAGCTTAAAAAGAACTTAAACCCACAGTCTTTAAACCCAAACAACTGATTTACAGAACTGGAATTCTTCCTGAAATCAGGGTATTGTCTGATATGTAGTTATGTATACATTTCTTTATAGCAGAGATGGTGTAGACTAATTAACCAAAGAGATCAAAATAAATTACCCAAATTACTAATTTGTCAATTATATGTCATTGTTCCTTTAAAAAACTCTTTAAGTTCATATAGGAAGTTAATTACTCTTAGGTCATATCTAAACAAGAAAGGATTCCAACGCTTTGGGGCAAAGTCCATCCCTGAGCTGTGAGACAGAGCAGTATCTAACAGGCAGAGGCAGCAGCCCTTTAACAACCTCTGCCCATTTTAGCTGCAGCAGTGTGTGCAGTCCTGGAATGCTCCTGCTGCCGATGAGCTGACCTTTGTACTGAAACTACAAGTGCAATATCGAGAAAAATCAGGTGAATAGAAACTGGTTTTATTGTCAACTTTACATTTTTGTCAACTGCAAGATGAGCCTGCTAAAACATGGATATTCCAGTCACAATGGAAATGGTAACTCCTGAGCGTCTCCTCTGAGTCTCTGGTCCCAATGACGTTCAGCCAAACAACAAAAGCAATACAATAGTAATTGAGTTTACTATTATCAATGGCACTGCAAGGAAAAAAAAGTTTGTTACTATAAAAATAAAACAAAAAAATAGAAAAAAGCTAAACAGTAGCAGGTAGCTTCCAAGGAGGATGAAGTATCTAAAAACTATGCCATCATAATCATAATGCAATTGTAGTAACAGAAAAATCCACTATCATAAAGCTTATGATATTTTCCTCTGTACTCTAGGCTGGCCTGGAACTCGCTAAAACTTCCTTTCCCTGCATCCCAAGGGATGGGATTACAGGTGTGGACTACCACGCTGCATCTTTGGATGGTGCTGGCGCAGCTCTGGAAATACAGAGGACCAGGCAGATCCACATGGCTGCACACTTGAGCAGAAATACAGTGCAAAGAAGGTTCTGTGGTTTTATTAAAAAGAATAAACTCACGAACAATGCATCCCAGGTTATGATTAAGACATGAAGTCTCTAATCTCAATGCTTAAATTCAAGGTGCCTGCACTCTTTGATTGAATTGCTCCACAATATTTTCCAATACAATGCCAGATACAGAACCTTTCTACATTGCAATGTGGAAGTCCCTAGTAACAGTCCATCTCCTAGAAATCAGATGCAACGTAAGAGATCAGCAACCTTCAAGCAGTAAATTCAGGTTAAAGAAGAAAAAGTTCCCACCACAAATGGGAACCCGATAGTTCTCACTCTCAAAAGCTTTGCTACTTAAATCGTAACACACAATTGTAACCTAAAGGTTTCTTCTTACCTCTCATCACGGTTCGTACAGATCGAATCAGGTTCATGAGTTGAGATTTAATTCCTGGCTCCTCTCCGAATCCGCCAATTCCCTGGTCTGTTCCCCAGCCAACTGTACGAGAGAAAGATGATTAGCTGAGTTAAATGTATTATGTGCTGTCTTATTCCCTCATTATCTCTTAAAAGATTAGTTTGAGCTCTCTATATATATAAAGACAAAGTATGAAGTCATACATCTTAGAGTTAAGATATTGAGTTCAATAGTTTTCCCCCCTCTTTTGATAGTGGCAACAATCATATTCTCTTCATTCCACTTTTGAGTTTGTAAAATAATCTACAGTCCAAACAATCTCATGGTGTTCAAGTCACCGAAAATGGCTACTGTTACAGCTTGCTTATTTCTTTCTTTAAAATGATCAAAGGACCCTTTCTCAGCGTAGAACTGAAAATATGCTAGGGTGAATAATTACTAACACAATTAAAGAGTTATATCATCTAATAAAGTATCAACAGGAAAACGCAGTAGCCGGGAAGCACGTGGGCAAATTTTAACGTGCAGTTTGGGCACGCCTTTGGAGCACAGTTTCCCATTCTCCTTGATCATTCTTCATTTTTGCATTCTGAGCCACTCTCTGTAAATGAGTCTTTCACCTCCTCTGTCATTTCCCTTGTCATTACAAGCCACTTTCACCCTTTATCTACCAGTTCTCTTTTTGTTCGTTCTTCTAGAGACATGTCCTCATTTCAGGGATTCGTCCTTCTCTTGTCCTCATTTCAGGTCCACTTTTACTCTCACATGACTACAGAGTTAATTAATTCCTGGCATGCTAACCTCTAAACCGAAAGACGAAGAACAAGTCTATCTTATACACGAGAGAGCCCAAGCGTCAGGAAACTCACACCTAATCCGCTCTTATTGGGTTGAGATAACAGTTAAATAATGGCTGTCCGCGTTTTTCTCCTATTGTGGCTTGAAACCATCTCAAATTCAACTTCACAAAGAAGTTGACCCCCCCCTTCCGCACCCAGCCACAAAGGCTGCTGAGGGGCTGCTTCTAGCCCTTCAGCTCTCAAGGGCGGCAGTGGGTTTTGCTTTCACAGTGCACTCCATCCTCCATCACAGTTGTTAGTACCAGACTTTCAAGATCTCACTGTTTCAATCCCTTCAGATTTTCTCTAAACTCAGAACGCAGTGACAATGGTCAATGGACTGTAAACCCCTTAAATTGGCATGGTGGAGCGTGGCACAGAGGACAATGGCTCAGCCAATTACCTACTGGTTGTTAAAGCCAGTTTCTGATCTGGGTCTGACTGCCACATCCAGACCCAGGCCACAGTAAATCCTCTTTCTCTTTGTTCACCAAATCCCACTTATTGTAGGGACTTTCTTTTCTTTGGTTGGGTGTTTTCAGGAATTTCCCGCAAACTCCTGGAGGACAGGGACTGTAATACAGTCACCTGTCTTCATGTTTCCACTTCCCCACACCACAGCAAGTACTCAGCAATGGCTGTGGAACTAAGTGGAATTACAGTGAATTGAGTTAATCGGGAATACTGGAAAATAAGATGAATTCTGGGCTGTGGAATTGAACTGAACTAAAACTGAGTTAAAACTGAGAAAAGGGAAGATAATATGAATTCTAGGATCACAATATTTCTGAATAACCCCATTTACTTATTTTATTTATTTTCTATTTCTAATACACATGAATTATCAGATGGACAAATCATTCCACAACAGTTTTAGGGAACAGGTAGATGGTTCAGCAGGTAGAGCAATTGCTGGGCAAGCACAAAGACATAAGTTCAAACCCCTGCCCCCACATAAAGCCAGCTACACATCTGTAACGCCAGTGTTCCTGTGGAGAGATGGGAGGTGGAAACAGCAGACTCTCTGTAAACCTGAGGCCAGCAACGCGTGTGCAGCAACAAATGAGATCCTGCCTCAGACAAGGCGGAATGCAGAGACCCACACACGAGTTTGTCCTCAGACTCCACGCACGCTTGCCCTCACACACTTGCACACACAAAGATCAAAAAATAAAGAACACAAACTTTTTAAAAGTAAGTTTTCTTTTTAAGATTTATTTATTATGTAGTTTTCTGCCTGCATAAAGTCTGCAGGTCAGAAGAGGGCACCAGATCTCATTATAGATGGTTGTGAGCCACCATGTGGATGCTGGGAATTGAACTCAGGACCTTTGGAAGAGCAGGTAATGCTCTTAACCTCTGAGCCATCTCTCCAGCCCCCCTAACTACATTTGTATTTCTATCTGCCAGAGAAAGAAACATGACTGGGCTTCATCTCCAGACAATGAACATTTGGAAAGCAAGGACAATTCCTATACGGATGTGTCCACAGGCAAACATGTGATGAACCAGGGGAAGAGATGCTTGTCATAGTTTCCACCTACACAGTGCTCCACAGGGCTTCTCAACTATTTTGTTCAGGAATTTGGTATGTGTTGGTGTGGGGCGTGTGTGTACCCATGTGAGGACCTAACTTTGCAAACTCCATTTTAAAGAAGGAGCTTCATCTTAAGCCATTTAATGAGCTTGGGGGCAGCACAGATCTTAGCTCCAGCAATGTGCTACAATAGCAGAATTTAAAAGGACACCTGTTGAATTAGGAGCGGCGGGGCTGCGTCCTGGCACCCGGCCGCCCGCATGGCTAGCTTATGCCCGAAATAATTACACAGAAACTGTATTCTATTAAACACTGCCTGGCCCGGCTAGTTCCAGTTTCTTATTGGCTAGCTCTTACATATTGTTCTAACCCATTTCTAATATTCTTTGTAGCCCACGAGCTGGCTTACCAGGGAGGATCTTAACCTGCTCTGTCTGGAGCGGGAGAATCATGGCGACTCCCTGACTCAGCTTCTTTTTCCCAGCATTCTCTTCTGTCTACTCCGCCTACCTAATTTTCTGTCCTATGAGGGCCGAGGCAGTTTCTTTATTATTAACCAATGAAAACAACAGATAAGATACAAGACCCACCTCCATCAGATACCCTAAAAATAGCCAATTAAGTAACTAAGGAGCAGGACCATAAAATTTAACGAGGTCCAGGTGTTCTTGGGAGGTATCCTATCCTTGAAGATACCTTGTCAGTAATTTATGGCTCTTTGTTAGGTTTTCACACTCAAAAACTGATCAAAGGTTTCAGAAACTATCTTACCCTATGCCCTCCTTACCCAATCCCCAAATGACAGGACATGAACTCATACGCAGGCGTACACCACCACCGCCCGGCCTGCATCTTGTGTCTTGAGGTACAGTCTCTAGCTGAACCCAAAGCTTACAGATTTGACTAGTGTAGCTAGCAAGCTTGCTCCAGGCACCCAGTGTCTTCACCCCTGGAATGCCAGGATTATAAGCAGGCCACCAAGCCCATCCAGTACTTATATGGATGACAGGGATTCAAATCAAGTTCTCAGGCTTTTATGGGAGGTGCTCTACCAACTAAGTCACCACTCCAGCCCTGAACAACAGGTCTTCATGTGTTTTCTTGTGTGACACAACTTTAGGAAGCCTGCGTATGATTAGCCTCACTGCTCAGGATTTCCTATATACACAAGAGTATATCATCTATCTGCAAACAGATAGTTTTGCCTTTTAAACCTCACAATGTAGATCTTTTATTTCTTACTTTTTGTCAAATTTCCCTGGGCAGAATCTCCAGCACAATGTTAAACAGAAACAGTAAGAGAGGCCTCCATGTCTTATTCTTGGTTAGGGAAAGCATATAGTCAGCAGCTGAAGCAAGGGCAGTTTCTTACCCAGTGGCTAGCTTTGCCACACTGAAAGAAAACTCCATATGGAGGTTCTTTGATGCCTATCATCTTTTTTTTTTTTAAAGTAGATTGGTGTTGCCAGAAGTAGACGTTTTTCACTGTCATGAAAAGCCTTGTTATTAAAACATCTTAAATGGCATATTCTGTAGATCTCTGAAGTGTTTGAAGACTGCTGCTTAAGGGGTCATACCAGCAGGAACATGGAAGACAATGGTACTGAGAATGATTTGAATTGTGTTGGGCTGGCTCAAAAGATTTCAAAGGAGAAGAATTTTAGTATGTGGCCTAGAGATTGTTCTTGTGATATTTTGGGAAGAATGTGGCTGCCTTTTGCCCTTGTCTGGAAAATCTGCCTGAAGCTAAAGTGAAGAGTTTTGGATTAATTCCGCTGAGAAGAAATCTCAAAACAGCCTAGTATAGAATCTGGCATGTGGTTATTAGTGGTAACTCTAATGAAGATTTACAATGAGCAGGGTAAATTACAAAATGTAAAATTTGAGCAGAAAAGGAGCACCAGAAAGTAGAATGGAGCTAAATCCTGTATTCAAGGAGACAAACAAATTAAGAAATCGAACAAAGGGCAAGGTAACCTCAGGGCAAGACCCCACCTAGCTAAATTCCCAATTCACAAGAAGGAATTAAAGAAAAGTTTAGAGCTGGGTCTGCTGGTCTGCTGGTGTGTGCTGTTAATCCCAGCACTCCAGGCAGAGGCTGGCTGATGGCTGAGTTCAAGGTCAGCCTGGTCCACAGAACAAGCTCCAGGACAGCCAAGATTAGGCAGTGAAGGAAACTATGGAAAACAGAAAGCTGGTGAAGACGTAATTGAACAAATAAGCTTATGTTCTGTCCCAGCAAGCAGCAGAACTTGGCAGCTTAGGCCATGTAGTTCTGGCTTTAGAGTTAAAGATCTAAGAAAGGGGCTATGGAATTTGCCTCTGTGACTAAGGAACTGCTGAGGCCAGGTGTGTGTCAGGGTGTTCCTAACTGGAGGTCTAGAGAGAACAGTGTGTGAAGCTGTGAAGTTTAAGCTTGGAGACCCCAAGATGCTGGAGATGCCAGAGACATGAGACTTTACACTTTCTCTGCTTACTTTTTTTTTTTTTTTTTTTTTTTTTTTTGGTTTTTCGAGACAGGGTTTCTCTGTGGCTTTGGAGCCTGTCCTGACACTAGCTCTGTAGACCAGGCTGGTCTCGAACTCACAGAGATTCGCCTGCCTCTGCCTCCCAAGTGCTGGGATTAAAGGCGTGCGCCACCATTGCCTGGCTCTCTGCTTACATTTTAATGATGCTATATTTCACTCAAACATTTCAGTAAATTTTCTGAATGCCTCCCTATAATACAACTCTAATAATATCTTTGTCTTTCTCTCTGTCTCTTTCTCACACACACATACAATTCCTTACTGTCATCAAGTACTAATTCAAATTTCATCAAATGTTCTTTAGAGACTTGTGGTGGCCGTTCTTGGTTGTCAACTTGACCATATCCGGAATTAACTAAGATCCAAGGAGCTAAGTATCCCTGTGCAGGACTATTTTAAAACTTAAATCATTTGAAATCAGAAGCCCCACCTTTAATACAGATCTTCTGAAGAGGGCCACACCTGTTGTTGGCAGCCTATAAAAAGGACATGGAGGAAGGAAGCTCACTCTCTCTACCTGCTTGTTCTCCCTCTGCCTGGGAAGCCCATTCCTTCACTGGCATTAGAGCCTACTTCTTTGGCACTCTGGCATATACTAAAGACCAGATAACACATCAGCCTTGTGGGCTGAGAACAACTAGACTCTTGGACCTTCCATTGGTAGACAGCAAGAGCTGGGCTAGCTGGACCACAGCCTCTAAGTCATTCTAAATATATGGAATACATACTGTAAATTCTGTTCTTATAGATTCTCTAGTCTAGAGAATCCTAATATAAGGTCCCTTACAGTTACATTTTTAAAAAATCTTTGCGTGTATGAGCACACGCATGCATTCTCATGCTCATTTGTGCATCTTCACGTGTGTGGACTCATTGGTGTGGAGGTCAGAGGACAATATCCTGTGTTGGTCCTTGCCTACAGGGTTCTTGCTGTTCACCTGACCACTGAGCTTCCAGGCACTCTCCTGTCTTTACCTAGGGCTGCCTTCATAGGGCACCATGGACAATGCTTAACACAATAGAAATCACTTTCTCAGTTTTGGAGGCCAAGTCCAAAATCCAGCAGAACTGGTTCCTTCTGGTAACTCCGAGGGATAATCTCATCCAGGCCTTCTGTAACGTCTATCTGGTAGTTGCTAGAATTCCAGGGTTCCTTGGCTTGAAACCAAGCCACTCCAATCTCCGCCCCTGTGACCACTTCTTTAAGTGTGTGTCCGTAAGCTTCTGTATCTCGCTCTCCTTATAAGGACATCAATGACTAGATCTAAGGCCTAACACCTAATCCACACATGAAGAGCTCAATTTGATTACAAATTTTCAAAGATGTGTTTCCAGATAAGGTCACAGCCACAGGTGCCACGGAGTCAGAACACAATCCAACGGGTCACACGATCACGAAGAGTTCTCTGTATAGTCCAGAGGTAAAGAAATGGCCTCTGGAGTCAGTGTGCTTAACCGTGCCACCTTCTTCTACCCATGCGATCCTAGAAGTTACCAGATTCCCTACCTGAAGGCTGGAATAAAAACCCTAACTGTATCACAGAGCTGCAGTAAGCTCTCTTGCACGCTCCCTCTCTTACACACACACACGTAAAACACCTAGCACCAATCCTGCACACAACTACACGGTTACTGGTTATTACCAATATTAAGGTTGTACCTGCCATCTCTGAGCCCTTTCCAAATCCACTCCTTTCCCTTCCCATCCCTTCTCGGCGCTGCACCTACGAGAACTCAGTAACATAAACCTGGCCACGGCATGTTCTCAGTTACAACTATTTCCATCTACCTTGGTTTTCCCACCAGAGTAACAGTATTCAAGGCTTGAGCCTCCAAACTGGCCCCAATCTTTTCTTTCACCTAGTTAATATTTAGTCATTTATCAGACTTCGGGTCAGACACATCTTTTCTCAGGCCCTTTTTCAGATTCTCAGGCTAGTATGACCCTACACCTTTCCAGTATTTGACACATCTGTTACTCATTTTAGATTAAACTTCATCTTAAGGACAGGTGACTGGTGTAACCTGCTTCTGTTACAGAGGCCTGGCACATATTCGTGTTCATCTCTTCCGGAGTAATATATGAAATGCATCGTTCTTGCCTGTGGGTTTGAGTTTCAATGATTCCAAGGCCACAGTTGGTATATTGAAACAACTGTCTAACATCACGTAGTCCTGTCTGTTTTGTCCTATACAGCAAGAAGCAGCTGGACAGTCTGGCAAGAAGATCTGATGGAGAGGACGAAGAAACCATAACGCGTGCGTGTGTCTTCATGTTTGTATTCCTAGATTCCAGCACGGTCGTTGGCACACGGTATACACCCAATGGGGCGTGCACCTAGAACAAGGTGCTAACTCCTTTCACCATCAACCCTACCTCCCACCAACGTCTACTGCTCCCATCGGGTTCCCCACCAGTCATTCCAACGACGCGCACGCTGAAAGCGCCTCCACTCCCAGCTCTGAACTCAAAACTCCTCTCCAGCTTTCCCTCTATAAAATCGGTAACAACACCAACAAAAATGCACGGAATTGTCTGAGCGAAACACCAGCCGGGCGGAATCGAGTCGGGGCTCCTCCGCCGCCAGCCCCAGGCCCCACACGCCCACCCCGGCTCGCCGCGCGGGGACGCCCCTCTTCCCAGGCGCCCCGCCGAGTCCCAGCCCCCACCCCCGCCCCGGCACTCACTGTTCTTGAGGAAGCGCTCCTCGTGCAGCACGGCGATGGCGTTCACGCACAGCAGGGCCGCCTGCAGCAGGGAGTACAGCGTGAAGGCCATGGCCACCCCAAGCAGTTCCCAGGCCTATAGACTCCTTCCCGGACACCGCTCGGGACGTGGCGCCACCACCGTGCCCGGCTACGGGAGCCCGCGCGGCCCAAACCGCGCTCACCGAGGAGCCCCGCCTCCTCTGGCTGAGCCCCGCCCCGTGCTGAGTCCGCGACGGA
Source organism: Alexandromys fortis (assembly GCF_014885135.2). Classification (NCBI taxonomy): domain Eukaryota; kingdom Metazoa; phylum Chordata; class Mammalia; order Rodentia; family Cricetidae; genus Alexandromys; species Alexandromys fortis. Next base: position 4,411,744 of record NW_026067954.1, on the reverse strand, counting down.
GTACCGCGTCCTGAGGTGAACCACAGGAGTCTGGAACACTTGAGCCGGTAATCATTCTTCACAGACAGGGGCTGAGAAAACAGATGTAGAGTAACATGCAATTTGAAAGTGTTCTTTATATATTGAAGTAATAGGAATATATTTGAAGTAAATTTTTTTTCTAGCAGTTTTTCTGCCTACTTTTTGCTTTTTGCTTTTTTTGTTTGCTGTGGTTGTAAGCCACGCGTGAGGCTTGTGTTGTGCTTCTCTCGAGCCCGGCTGCCCTACATGTTCCCAAGAACTGTGTGAAAAGTTAGTTTTCAGATTTTACCCTTGAAAAAATGGAGACTGAGGCGTTCAAACTTGATCAAACTCTAGCCAGAATATAAATAATACAGAAGGGGAAAGGAAGCTCTTTCACCCACGGCCATATGGAAAGACTTGGATATATTAACATCCCTAATTGTCCATGGATATGACCCAGTCCTTCTTGACGAGTATGTCCAGGGTTTTGTTGTACCAAGAGAAAATTAGCTGAAACAGGAAGTGACGGACCATGGGTGGATGGATTGGAAGCTCGATTAGAGCTGCCCAGAGCAGTGCCTTCCAATTGCCACATGAACTGATTCTCCGACTGCCATAAAAACCAGGTTAATTTCTCTGGGCTTCTGCCACTTTCCGTTCCAAAATTAGGTGATGGTCATCTCCGAGGCCCTTTCCATTTTAAAAATCTAGCTAAAGCAGCTTGGAAGGAAGTATACACGTTCTGCTGCAGTGTTATTTGATTTATTATTTCTCAAAATTCCAGGTTTGTAGCCTAAACTGCTAACAGCAGATTATATCCTGTAAGAGAACTGTTACACTGGGAGGTGGTGGCACACGCCTTAAATCCCAGTGCTTGGGAGGCAGAAGAAGAGGGATCTTGTATACAGTGAGGTCAGGGCAGCCAGAGATAAACAGAGAAACCATGTCTCAAGAAACAAACAACAAAGATAATTGTTGCTTTATTTTCAAAGAAATTCAAAATCCTAGAAATTGTATCACATACATATGTATAAAGTAGATATTTCAGTTTATTTACTTATTTAGGGACAGGGCCTCACTGTCTACCTGTAGCTGGGCTGGCATTCTCTGTGTAGACCATACTGGTCTAGAACCCACAGAAATCTACCTGCTTCTGCCTTCTTAGTGCTGGCTTCAAAGGCTTATGCTACCATGCCCAGCGCAAGTTGTTACAATTTATAAAGCTCTCCAATGAGCTTTATAAATTTTGTTGGTGCAAGTCTTTAATCTTAGCACTTGGGCAGAGGCAGGCAGGTCTCTGAGTTCGAGGCCAGCCTGGTCTACAGAGTAGTTCTAGGACAGCCAGGGCCACACTGAGAAACCCTGTCTCAAAAATAAAACAAACAAACAAATAACAAATAACTAAAAGTCTCTCAAACAACAGCAGAAAAGAAACTAAAAGAATGTTTTTGCTTTTGTGTTTTATCTTTGAGGGCTGAGAGTTTTAAACCGGTTGTGGTCTGGTGCTGAACTTCGGAAGGACGTTTGAGAGGTTTTATGGACTCACGCTCCCCACCCTATCAGCTGTCCTTGCTGGAGGTGAAACTGTCTTTACAAGGTCAGACAGCGGTGACTTTTCCTTTTCTCAGGGTGGTTTATTTGTTTGGGATTTTCTCTCTGGGCTGAGAGACAACAGTATGATAACAGTTTGTTATCATATGACATCTTACTGTAATAACTTTATATAATATATACTATATATGCTATATAACTTATAACTACTGATTTGGAGTCAGTGATTTTATTTGCTTCTTAACAAGAACCAAGGAATTAGGGCCATCAATAATCAGTTTCTTCCTGAAAGAGAAAACAAGAGTGTGTATGGAATAGGCTGGAGAGCTAGCTCAGTGGTTAAGAACATTTAACTATTCCTGCAGAGGACCCATATTGGTTCTGATCACACCAAAGTCCGCTAGTGTCTGTAACTCCAGTACCAAAGGATCCAGCACCCTCTTCTGGCTGATTCTGGAACTGCACATATACATTGCACCAATATGCATGCAGGCGAAACTACCCATACACACAAAATAAAAATAAACGAATCTTGTGGGGGGAAGGAGATGATAGGAGTGGGAGGAGGGGGAGGGAGGTGGGGGGCTGGGGGGAGGCGGAAATTTTTTTCTTTCTTTCAATAAAAAAAAATAAACGAATCTTTGAAAAATAGAGTATGTATGAGTGAATTCCAGAGCTGAGAGGAAAATTCTAGGACTGTTCCTGGGTCTCTCTTTCACTTTTACATCCTGCATACAATCCAGCAGTAGATCCTGTTAACTTTTACTTTAATAAACACTGTGGTTTGAATGTTGTCTCCAAAATGTATGCTGAAATTTAATCAGCATTGTAATGCAAAGGGTGTGTGTGTGATGTGTATTTGTGGTGTGTGTGATATGCATATGTGGTGTGTTTGTAATATGTATATGTGTGTGTATACATGAGTTTTCAGGTACAGATGCCCATGCTTATGGTGCTAAACCCAGAGGAGGGAGCTGAATGTCTTTCTATCGTTCTTTGACTTATTCCCTTGATGCAGACTCTTGCTGAACCCGAAGCTCACTAGGCTGGCTGGCCAGTGAGCTCCCAGATCCATTTGTCTCTGCCTCCAGCACTGAGGTTGCAGGCTTGCAGGCACAGGCAGCCACGCCCAGCATTTACATGGGTACCAGGGTGAGAACGCTGGTCCTCATGTTTGGACAGCGAGCTCTCTTGCCTGCCGAGTACAAGCCCATCTGTGGTGGGATGTTCTTTTAACTGGGCAAAGGTGTGGTACATTTGTTTCATTTCTGCCACCTCTGTTAAGGATATAGAGATGTGTTGTTACATTTGTTTATGCTGCTGATTATTACTTTAACTGTGTAAAGGTGTGTTACATTTGTTTCTGCTGAGGATTGTTACTTTGGTGTGTTACATTCATTTCTGTCGCCTCTGTTAAGGATGTAAAGATGTGTTGGTACATTTGTTTGTGCGGCATTTGTTTGATTGGTCTAATAAAAAGCTCAACATCCAATAGCTAGGCAGAAGAGGGATAAACAGGCCTGGCAGGCAGAGAGAATAAGTAGGAGGAGAAATCTAGGTTTGAGAAGAATGAGAGGAAGAAGAAGAAAAGAGAATGAGGGAGAAAAAGAGGGATATGCCTAGGGTCAGCCGAGCAGCCACCAACCACTGGATACAGAGTAGGACATACAGAAAGAAGGGTTAAAAAAAGCCCTAAGGCAAAACATAGATGAAGAGAACAGGTTAATTTAAGCTACAGGGGGAAAATGGTGCTAACCAGAAATGAGCATAAGCTAGGGCCAACCATTCATAACTAATAAGTCGCTGTATCGTGATTCAGGAGCTGGTTGGTGGCCCAAGAGAGAAAGCCTGGAGTGTCCATCTGTAATGGTTTGACTGAGAATGGCCATCAGAGCCATATTAGGATACTTGGTCCTCAGTTGGTGGAACTGTTTGGGAAGGATTAAGAGGAGGTGGCCTTTGAGGTTTTAAAAGCTGATGCCATTCGCAGTCACCTCTCTCAGGCTTAGGCGTACGAATCAGAAGTGCACTCAGTTACTGCTTCAGCACCAAGTCTGAAGCTGTGTGGCCATGCTCCCTGCCGTGATAGTCATGGACTCGTCCTCTGAAACTCGGCCTCCATTAAGTGCTGTGTTCCACCAGTCGCCTTAGTCATAGTGCTCTGTCATTGCAGTGGAAAAGCAGTTGAGACACCAGCACTCTAACCCAAGTTTTCAGGGTAAAAGTCCAGACCCTGGCAGCTGCAACAAGTCAGGCCTGGCTAATGGTCCCCTGTACAACAAACACCAGAGTAAAAGAGCCAGGAAACTTAGTTGGTGGGATTACATTCACAAGAGGAGCAACTGTGCATAACTAAGCAGTCCTGCTCAAGCTATGGCCCCACCCATCGCTGACCCATCATTGGTTACGTCTCTCTGGTCCGTGCTGCAAGCTGGCCTGATAAACTCTTCAGAATGGCGTGAAATCTCTTTGCCTGGCAAGTTCCTCTCCGGGCTAGCGCCAGGGCTTCTTTCGCTACCTTATTTTAGTTCTTTGGACTTCACTGTTCCAGTCATCTGAGAGTCAGCGGGAAGGCTATGTGTGTCTTTGTAGAATATATCCTTTCCTTTCAGGGTGGGTACAGGGCCATTGAGAAGCAACTGAGTCCCGAGGACTCTGCTTGGGACTAGGTTAATGCTGCTATTTCAAACGCCAGTCACTGTAAAAGAGTAAATTCATGTCTCTTTGCTTGTCTACCATGGGAGGACACAGCAAAAAATTGCTAGCTCTTTAGTCTTGGGCTCTCTGGCCCCCAGAAACGTGAGTCAATCTATTTCTTCTCATACAGGGCAGAGTCTGGGGTGTTCTAACTGCTCCACCTTCTTATCAACTGAAGTCCTGGTTTGAGCTCCCATGGCCTCTTGAGGATTCCTGTGCGGTTGCTCTCCAAACGAGCTCGTGTGTTTGGGAAGGTCCTCCCCTCTCTCCATTAATTCTTCCTAGAGCATCCTAAGTACTTCTTAGGAAATCAAACAATGAAAACGAGTTCTTTGTGGGGAGAGTTTGGGTCATCTGTCCCATAAGAACTCCCCACATTTTTGTATTCCCAAAGTCCTGTCTGAGCCAAATCACAGGAGAAAAATTAAAATGCTGACTGAAGAAAGCGGTCATTATATTTACACCATCTAAAACTTTCCCCTGGCAATGAAAACAAATAGCTTATGGTATTTTTTTCTTCCTCAGTTAGATCTTAGAAGAAATTTTCCATAAACTTTTTGACCTGGCCCTTTCTCTTTCTGGTTTTGCATCTCAGCATCTCTATTCCCTGCAGTCATTAAAAAATAGCCCAAATGGAGAGACATATTATGTGTTATTTATTAAAAATTTAGAATCAGTGTGAAGTCTGACAAAAATGGATTATTTTTTAAGCATTTTTGTCCTGGTCATATATAGATATATTTATTTTCTTATCTATGTCTGCAGTGGGAATCAATGGTGACTGAAGTATGTTTGCTTTTAATCCTGTTATTCACAATAGCTACCCTGGGTTTAAATGGGCTTATGGCAGCAGAATTCACCCAAAAGGCTTCTATTTGGGTCAGCATTGGACCAAAATAGAAAAATGACACAAGTGAGCTCCATTCATGTTTGTGGACACGTACAAGCTATTTTTACTATAAGACGCAAATGAAACCCTCTGCAAGCTGAAAATTTGTGTGCTATAGAGTGTTTCTGGAAATAGGACCTTAAAATGGAAAGTTTCTTTAAAAAATTAAAATGAGTCACCGTACCTCTGGTACTAATCCCGAGTAACTATGTTGAGCTGACTAATTTTAGGTCAAAAAGTACTACTTGAGTAAATAAAGTCAGAATTGAAAAAAAAATGAAAGAAACTACTTAAATGTTTATAACTTATTCATTTATTTGTTCATCTTTTTCATTCATTAAGAATTTATTGGACCTTGGGGGCCAGACAGATGGTTCAAGGGCTAAGAGCACTTGTAATTGTTGCAAAGGATCCAGGTTTGGTTCCCAGCACCCACGTGGTGACTCAAAACCATCTGTAACTCCAGTTCCAGGGTTAGGGTATCCGATGTCCTCTTCTGACCTGCGGGGTACCAGGCACACATATGCACAGATGTCCATGGAAGCAAAATTCTCACACATACAAAGTAAATAAATCTGAAAATCATTTAAAGGAATTTATTGAACTTTAAAGAAATACGTTACATCACGCAGGGGGCTGGGAGAGGTGCAGTAGGGCAAGCAGGTGTGTTTCTTTTGCTGGAGTGGGAGAGGCTGCCTACTAAGAAAAACGAGTTATAGGCTACAAGCATAAAGTTATCAAGCTGCGGAGATTCAGTGCTAAGATGAGTGGGACATGGAACAAAAGGGCAGGTTAGGACCGGGCTGGACATCAGGGTCATCTAAAGGCTTAAAATACGTGTAACTGTCGTTCAGTTACAGGTGGTGCATGAGCACACAGGGGCGGGACTTCACAGACCCCTTCCTGCTCTGTGCTTGCATGGCTTGCTCTTGAGTAGGCCGTGTGCATACAGGCACAGTGTTGTGAGCTCATGCAAAGAAGGGCCATCGTGCCCTACAGATATTGCTTTGCTGCAGATACTGGCTCTTAGATCCCCGAGCTGCCTGTGTGTTTGCATGCATGTGTGCATGCGTGCATGCCTGCCTGCCTGTGTGTGTGGCATGGCTTTCCCACGTAGAGCTGAGCACTTCAGCCTGCACATTGTGTGTCTCTGCTTTCATCACCAGCTACTGCAGAAAGAAGCCTCCCCGATGAAGTGGGGGAGAAGCACTCATCTACAGGTGCCTGTTGTAAGCATGTGTAAACTCCTCAAACGGTAGAGAGTCCAAAAATAGAAGGAGAAACTAGCTACTACCAAATGCAGGAGATAAGAGTATACTTCTTTCATTATTTTGAAAGAAAACAAATTAGGATCTAAAATTTTGTATCCAATCAGAATATCTACTATCTACCAATTTTAAAAATGACAATTAAAAAAACAAAGGGCAAAACAAGGAAAAAAGTTTTGCATTAAAAATTTAAGTACAAAGGAAAATCTAGCATTTTATAAGGAACAAATATGTTCTGAAAATTTTTTAGATGTGCAAATCACTTTGAAACATTTCTTTTGGCATTTTTTGCAATAATAGTAAAGTAACAATAAATATGATAAGGCCACGTCTTTTAGGAAGCTTATCATGAAGATAGGTCCTCCCATATTCTCCTTGAGAAAACTATTTGAGATGTACTCCAGGAACACATTGATTTAAAAAGGAGGAGGAAGGGGAGGGGGAGAAATGACAAGTTAATAGGAGAGTACAAGAGGGGCGAGGGATGGGGATGAAGATTATCAAAATATAAGCATGTATGAAGTTATCAAAGGATAAATTAAAAATATTTTAAATGACAACTAGACTTAGCAGTCAGGGGGCGTATCTTAGATGACAGTAATGCCACAATCCCACAAACTTGGTCTAAATCAGAGTAGGAAGTCGGTGTGGTCTGTAAAGAATTTCTGACAGAGATGGCCCCGTGGGAAGCATGTTCGCTGCACATCTCTGTGGTAGGATGGCACATGCTTAGGGAACATGTCCACCAGTGTTGCAGCTGGGTCTTGAAGTAGGTTGATCCCCATCTCTGAGGACATGCCACACTGATTTCTGTAGTGGCATTTTATTTGTATTTTAATAAATAAAGCTTGCCTGAGGATCAGAAAAGTAAAACAACTGCACTGGCCAGTGTTACAGACCAGGCAGCAATGGCACACATCTTTAATCTCAGTAGCTATGGTGACACACACCTTTAATCCCAATAGCCACACTAGTTGCCATAGACACCAGGCAGAGTGGTACACACCCTTAATCCCAGAACTAGACAGCTCTCAATCACAGTCTCAGTCTGAGGTTTCCTGGAGTCAGGATCACCGTTTTTGGACTGAGGTATAGGTAAGAGCTCATGACTGGCTGCTTTGCTTTTCTGGTCTTCAGGTTGAACCCCAATATCTGTCTCTGAGGTTTTTTTTAATATTTATTTATTATGTATACAATATTCTGTCTGTGTCTATGACAGAAGAGGGCACCAGATCTCATTACAGATGGTTGTGAGCCACCCATGTGGTTGCTGGGAATTGAACTCAGAACCTTTGGAAGAGCAGGCAATGCTCTTAACCACTGAGCCATCTCTCCAGCCCCTGATGTTGTTAATTCTTTGGTGGTCCATTCTGAGCAGCGTCTTTCTGGAGTATTTATCCATCCAGGAGCATGACGCCATAGGCAAAGGAATCATGAGAGTGTTATTGGAGCTTTGAGTGAGTTAGGGACGGACAGGTTGTTAAAAGGATCTGTCAGGATCCTTACAAATAAGGTAACTGTTATGTGATTTCCCCCACTGCCCCAAACATCTATTCACACAGGCAGGGCATTGATGGCAGACCAAAGAAATTATTTAGTCCTGGTCTAATTAGGTGCGCCAGTCAGTTGGCCAGAGTTACTTAGGGGCGCTTCGGTCAGGGGTTGTATAGAGGGACATGGATGACTCAAAGGCAGGCAACTGCATGGAAAGTTCGCCTGTCTTAGCTAAGGTTTCTATTGCTGTGAAGAGACACCATGACCACGGCAACTCTTATAAGAGAAAAGATTTAATTGACATGTGGCTTACAGTTTCAGAGGTTCAGTTCATTATCATCACGGTGGGGAGTAGGGTGGTGTGCAGGCAGACATGGTGCTGCCTACAACAGGAAGTGAACTGAGACACTTGCTATCTTGAGCATCGCTAAGACTTCAAAGCCTGCTTCTACAACAACACACTTCCTCCACCAAGACCACACCCACTCCAACAACATCACACCTCTTAACAGTGTTACTCCCTTTGGGAGTCATTTTCTTTCAAACCACCACACCACCCAAGCATGGGCGAGGACTCACAAAAGCTGCATCTCTGGACCTCCCTGCCCGATTTGCAGTCAACTGGCTGCAGAGTCTCCTCTCCCCTGAATGTCCCTGCTTTTGCAACCTTGGGGAAGGGCGTTGTGGATCTAATTTCAGGGGCATCCTCACCTGTATTTGTTTCCTTCCTGAGCCTTACAAACTTCATTTGCTTCCTGAGTTTTTAAGAAGCCTCCCCTCTGGAGGGAATGCTTCAATTAGGAGGAAATAGGCACAAAAGACTCATCCTCAGGAATTTTGGTACACACGGTGCAGATGGAGGTCGGCGTGGCTCACTTACCAGTGAGCAGCGGTATTGAATGGTCAAATTCAAAGATTTCCAAGTGTCCCTAGCTCCAGGTTCAAATCCTTGCTTTGCTACTTCATAATTTAATATCTTAACCCTGAGATTCAATTCGATAGGCCCCACTTCGTAGAGTTATTGAGAGGATCATATGAGTTAATAGACCAAGAGATTCATCACAAGGTTTAGCTTACTGAGAAAACTCAGCTGATGCTCGTTGCTGCTACTGTGATTGGCTGCCAAGTAACTGGATGATCTCTTCATTTAAGCAGAGAGATGAGAAAACAAGGACATTTAAAGTTGCAGTTTCGCCAGTAATAGCGCTGAATTTGAGCAGTATTTAACCGTGTTTTAAAGTACACAATTTGGGGAAAACGTTGAGCCTTTGAAAAAGCCATTCTCTAGAGGGCTGTAAAAGCTATTTAAATCACTACAACTAATTACAAGGAAGTATAAATCAATAAACTTTGCTAAATGGTCTAAAATATAATAAAGAAAACCATCATTAACAACCACCCAGGAAGCCACTGTCCTTAGGAGATGATATAAAAGCTGGACGAAAGTAGCGGCTTTTATCATTTGAGAACTGCAGGCCTTGCTTTCAGGGACGCTCTTGCTGTTGTGTGGAGTCAAGGGGTTTCATGACGATGACTCACTGCGGAGAGCAGAGCGTGAGACTACTGTTTCTAAATCGCATCTCTGTCCTAGAGTAGGAAAAGGTGGCGCCAGTAGAAAGTTGTTTCCCAAGCATCCTTCTCAAGTGAGAGCCAGTCCACTTTGATGGTATCCTTAAGACTGCAAATAGACAGAGACCACGCTATAGACAGAGAGCCTCAGCCCCTCCCTCCCAGGCATGCCTGGCAGTGCTGGCTCAAGTCTAGGATTCCCAGGGCTGTGGCCTGATTTACCAAACTCCGCCTGCTACCCTCCTGTTCAGGAGAACTAGTTACCATATGAGGCTTGTTTCTTGACACCCTGTTTGCAGTGTTCTTTTCATCCAAAGGCTGGAACCTGCCCACAAAAGCCTCGTGAACAGCGCCATTGTGAGTGCTGATTGACAGTCAGCTGCTTTTGAACTTGCCTGTGCTATGGAGCTCTGGCCTTGTTGGAACTGGCTATGCACCTGCTTGCATTTCCACTTGTGTCGCTGTGAACTTGTGAAGACGATGCAGAGTGTTCCCTTCCATCTCAGTTTCTGACCTAGCAGATCCGTTTTTTCAGGACCTGCTCTGTTCTCTGTTGTTTTCAATGGATGTTGGGCCTGTATGTGTGTCTATGCAGCATAAGTGCAGTGCCCACACAGGCCAGAAGAGGGCGGTAGATCACCTAAAACCGCAGTTACTGTCATGAGCCACTGTGTCCCTGCTGGGAATCAAACCTGGGCACTCTGGAAACCCATCCAGTGTTCTTAATGACTAATCCAAGTAAGAACAGTTTCTCTGCCCCCCACATATCTCAATCTGCCTACTCACAATGAGAAACTCAAAGAATGTTACAAGCATTGGCTCAGTGCTATGGTAAGGCCAAGAAGCCGGCAAGAAAGCTTCTTGTGGACATAACTGGGTTAGGGTTGACTCTGCAGCTAGCTCACCTTTATACCCATTACCTAAACCAAGCGGCAATGAGTTCACAAATGATTAACAGCATTAATATCCTCTGGAACATTGCCACATAAGCAAGCGCTACAGCTGGCTGAGCCACAGCCCTAAATAGAGCTAAGGGTTTGCAATCAGAGGCAACAGAAAACCTAATGTGTCTATTGTTAGATAAAGAGTAACCCTCCCTCCCTCCTCTCTTCCTCCCTCCCTCCCTCCCTCCCTCCCTCCCTCCCTCCCTCCCTCCCTTCCTTCCTTCCTTCCTAATAGAAGTTTTTTTGGTTTGTTTGTTTGTTTGGAGTAAACTGTTTTCAAAACGACTTGTACATGTCGGTCCTTGAGCCCGTGTGCCCATAGAGCACTATCATGAGGAAAGGTAGTTAGAGCTCTTGGAAGTTCTGACTAGTTCGTTCTTCAGCAGTTAGCATCTCTAGAAACACCACCTAGAAAACAGAATGACCAAGACACAGCGCAGGCTCCTTCTGACTGATCCACCCTGTTCATGTGGGCAACCATATGGAAAGAAAGTTTTGTCTTATCATTATCGCTTTTAAAACTCAAGTTTACTTTCAAACGGAGATTAATTTTCTCCTAAAATACTTAACCCTTTATATATGTACAAAACTTGGGGTTTGGGAATGCACCTTGCTGGCCCACTTAGATCATTTTAAATGCAACTAGTACTCCCAGACAATCGAGGTCCTGGCTTATTTATAAGCGCTAAAGCATTATGTTCAGATTGAGATTTTTCCACATTGTTTGGAGCCGCTTCCCTCCAAAATTAGAATACCCAGGACAGAACACCTGCAGGACATGACTTGACAGTTTGGGACTTCCAAATGCTGCTCCAGAATTTCTGTGTCTGGTTGAATACCTCATTCTTCAAAATGGTCCCGGGCATAGTTAACTCAGGGTGATCTGCATTGGAGACCCAGAGTGAGCGCAGCACCGCCAGCTGTAACGGCTCTTCTGAGACTTAAAGGACCACGCATGAGTGAGGGGCTGGTAAGGGAGCAGAAAAAAAAAACCACATTTAGAACTTTGCCTTTGATGAAAGCACGTCCAGCCTTGATGCTTGCATTTTAACATCCATATTAACAGCCCAAGCTCTGCAGTTTGGGATACGCACACTTGACGCTTGACGGGTGGAAGTGGTTTTAAATCAGTTGGAGTAAATCTTGGGGAGAAAAGACACGACGTAGCAGGATTAGGACTCAGAGAAATACAAGGCAAAATCAAAGCCCCGCCATGACCTGCCTCCTTATACCTGGGCTCTGGAAACAATTTCAGAAAGGACTTGAGCACGGACAGTCGCTCTGAAGTAGGCAGACCCATCTCAAAGTGACTTATCAGAAGGGGGGTACTCATTTGAATCGACGAAAAACTGACACACTCCTTTTCTAGGTTTTTAATTCTATGTGGTAAGTTCACACAATATTTTTTACTGGGGTGGGGAGGGTTGTCTGATAACATTATTCTAGTATGAAATAAATAAAACCTCATTTTTCCTGTTTTCTTCCTAATGTAAAAGAAATCTGGAAATAGGAAGCCCAAAGTTGGAATGGTGACTCAGTAGTTCCCAAGCTTTTGTTCCCTTCCCGTGTCCTCTTAGCATATTGTTCCCATCTTCAAACTCACCACGTTGTCCCAAATGGCTGCTATGGCTCCGTTCCCATTACAGACTTCAGGAAAGGAGAAGGGGTCCAATGAGATAGCTCAGTGAGCAAAGCACTCATACAAGTCTGGTGATCCGAGTTCAAATCCAGGACCCACGTAAAGGTGGATAGAGGGAACTGACCCTGGAGTTGTCTCTCTGGCCCCCACATGTGCGCCGTAGCATGTGTGTATGCCCCTCACCTCCCCCGCTACACATACATACACACTATCAGTTCCTTTTCTGCTGCTGTGTTAGAATACTCTGACACATGCATACTTGCGCGCGCGCACACACACACACACACACACACACAATCAGTTCCTTTTCTGCTGCTGTGTTAGAATACCCTGAAACACCTCCTTAAACACACATACACATGCACACACACATATACACACATGCATATGCACACACACTATCAATTCCTTTTCTGTTGCTTTGTTAGAATATCCTGATGAAAAGCAGCTTAGAGGAGAAGGTTTATTTTGACTTACAGTTCCAGGGATTGAGTCCATTGTGGAGGAGGAGGCGGAGGAGGAGCGGTGGGAAGGTGAGGTCACCTAGCCAGAAAGCAGAGCAAAACTAGGAAGTGAAGCCAGGCTATAAAACCTCAGAGCCTGCTTCCCTCTCACCCCGTGATGCAGTTCCTCCAGGGAGGCTCTACCTTTCAAACATAACCTTCCCAAATAATGTCGCTAAGGGTTCAAACACAAAGGGAACTTTTCAAACTCAAACCACAGTAACAATCTCCCCACAAAAGTGTACGGTATAATGGAAGGAGGTTTGGGTGGGTATGGAAAACATGATGAAGGGGTCAGACCTGGGGCATACAGACAAGAGAGACAAAGGAACTGTCATTGGATCTTGGGGTCAGTTGGACGACCCCCTAAAGGACATGGTCACATATCTGCCCCACATGACAGAATTCCTTTTCTCTGACTGTCCTCATTTCTGTTGCTGTGGTAAATGCCGTGACAAAAATCCACTTAAGGAAGAAAGGATTTATTTAGCTTACAGTCCCAGGCTGGAGTTTCCTGTGGGAGAGTCCGGGAAGGACCTGTAGTGGCTAGCCACATCACACACACAGTCAGGACAGAGAGAATGGACGCATGTGTACCTACACTCAGCTCATCATTTCCTCCTTTACACAGTCCAGGACTCAAACCCAGGGAGTGGTGCTGCCCACAGTGGGCTGGGGCGTCCCATTTCAAAGAACAGAATCAAGACCATCCTCACAAACTTGCCTAAGGCCCGACTTGATCTAGACAATCCCTATTTGTAGCGTCCCAGGTGATTCTAGACTGTGTCAAGTGGACAAAGTAAACATCACTAACACTCCCCACTGTCGATCAAGGTTGTCTTTAATTCTTAAACAACAGAGCTCTTCTCTGGCTGATCATGTTCCTTGCAGCTAGGGTAGAGTTCTCCCTCTATTGCCCACGCTTACTGCTCAACCTAAGGAAATTGGGATGGGACGCCCCCTTTCTCCTTGCCTTCAGCAAACTGAAGCAATTACTCGGGCATTCTGAGCACTGGAAGCAGCAGGCTAACGTGTCTAACAGGAAGTGCAGTATGAGTTGGGTGGGCTGAAAGCTTTGCTTTGTTTCAGCCTCTTTTTTTGATCTTATCATTTAATTGGGCAGTAAAATCGAGAACACTCTGTGTACCACCCGTCTTATTCATTAGCCAGCATTTGGGCCGACTTTGGATTTTGATGATGCAACAGTGAGAGAAAAGAGCGTCACATTGCCCTGGTGTCATTTTGGAGAGCCAAGAATTTTTATTTGTCCTTTCAAAGAGTGGCTTTACTTATAGCCCTCCCGCGGCGCTACAGATGGAGGCCCTGTCGGTTTCTACAGGTTTCTCAGCTAGCCCAGGCACATACAGTGTTAGTGGGATGCGTCTCTACGGATGCTTCTGAGTTCCGGTGAGATGCTTTACACTTGCACGGAGGACTGTTGGGTTCTAGTGCTTAAAGGGAAAAGAGAGTTAGATGAAAATACCTAAAGGTGTGGGCTCTGGGGCAGGAAGGCTGTAGCACTCAGGGAGAAGTGTGCGGTGGAACGGCTCTGGAGCCTGGGATTTGGAAGAATGGGAAGACACCAGGGTAGCATCTTGTCCCTAGGTACAGAGGCCACTGGTCCCTGTACTGGTCCCTGTACTGCGCTCCACGCCCCTGTGTCTGCGCTCTGTGCGCTGGCACCCAGTTCGCGAGCTTCGGGCAAGAGGGCTGGAGGTTAAAACACACAAACACACACAGACAGAGAGACAGCGACACGGGTCATCCTTGAATTCCCCAAGAATGCCCCCTTTCATATGTTCAGGGGCAGATTATATAGAGATAGCCATGCCCCAGCCAAACCCACCAGAAACCACTCTCCTGCCATCAGGAACTCCTGAAGGTCTCGTGCTCAGAGCAGCTGTAGGCACTCAGATCAGGGGAAAACAAGTTGTTTACAGAAATTCAGGATCTGGGGTCTCACTGCTCTCAACACTCTGCACTGAGTGTGCTCTTCAAGTCAGTTCAGAGCTCTGCTAGGGGTTGGAACTTGAGTCTAGTTTATCAAGTTATCCAATTCAAATTTCCATTTTACTTCATAACCATTTGCTGGTATTTGTGCAACAACCACTGGGGCATTTGAGGCTTCATCGGAAGTCAAAGAAGGGCGTTTTAGACAGTTTTTCTAACAGGTGTCTCCTGTGTCCTGGTCCATCCCTACAGGGAGCAATCTTCAGGACAGCATTTTCATCAGGTGGCTGCAGGGACGATTACATATTGTCTCCCATGTGTCCTCTTTCTTCATGAGCCACAGAAATCGGTACAACCGAGTAGGCTTCTTTTGGTTTCATCTCCAGGCACTAGTCTGTGGCGTTGCTGCCTGGGGTTGAACCTTAGAAGGTAGAGACTCATGGGAGGAAGTGAGATTATTAGGGGTGTACCCTTGAGTGGAATATTGGGATCCTGGGCCTCCCTGCCTTTGTCTCTTGGCTTCTATATGGTGCCTCTATACACTTCCACCATAGTGCGATGCCTTGCTATCAGCCCAAAGGCAATAAAGTCATCTGACCATGGACTGAAGCCAATACAGCAAAGCATGGTCTCTGATTCTTCTGTTTTCAGTCTCTCTCTGTCTCTCCCCCCATCCATCTCTGGCGTATGTTCATTCACACGTGTGAGCACAGTCATGTGCACGCCAAAGCGCATGTGTGGAGGTTAGAGGAAAGCCTCCAGCACTGGTCCCTACCTTCTATTTTGTTTGAGGTAGGGTCGTATCCATACTGTATAAACCAGGCTAGCTAGCCCATGAGCCTCCAGGATTCTTCTGCTTTGGCCTCCCATTCATCTCAGGAGTGATGGGATTATAGATGCATGCCATCACATCGAGATTTTATGTGGATTCTGGGGCGCCAAATTCAGTTCCTCATTACTTCTGAGGTGACTGCTTTACCCACCGAGCCTTCTTCCAATCCTTTGAGAAATTTTCTTAAAAAATATGTACGTGTGTGTACCTGAATATATGTGCACCATGTGCATGCAGGGGTCAAAGAGGCCAGGAAAGGGCACTCTGTCTCCCGGAACTGCAGTTGCAGTGTTGTGAGCCATCTAACATGGGCGCTGAGAACCAAGTCCAGATCCTCTGCAGGAAGACCAAGTGCTCATAGCCTCTGGGCCATTTCTCCAGCCCCAACTTTTTATTTCTGTTTATAAGTTCATATATTTCAGATGTTTGTTACGACATAAGAAAGCTATCAAAATGTTTCAGTGGAGATAAAAACATTTATATATCTCAGGAGGAAGTTGGGGGCACTTCCTTAGATAGTTCATGATAATAGAGCTGGTGGGTAAAAATATTAAATATCATAAATATGCATTTTTAAAATTCACTTTATTATTATTATTGTGTGTGTGTGTGTGGGTGAGTGTGTGTCCACATGGGTGTGAGGATGCCTGCAGAAGCACCAGACCCCCAGAACTTTAATTACAGGTGGTTGTGAGTAGATGAATGTGGGTGCTGGGAACTGAACTTGGGTCCTATGCAAGAGCAGCAAGTGCTTTTAACTGTTGTCTCTCCAGCCTCATGGAGATGCCTTTTAAGAATCTTTTAAAGTCTGTCAAGGGTTGCCAATAGCGGTGAGTGTCTTCATTTAGGATGGTTTTTGGCAACTTCGACAGGTCATCCACAGGGTCATCCAACGGTGGGCCCAGAGCTACCTTAGAAATTATCACTGCAAAGGAGCACGATTTTGGCTCTTCTGCTTATTGCATCTAAAAACTTTTTTCTTTATTCACAAAACTATTATACAGATTTGAATTTTCCATCCCAGCCAGGAGGAAGCCATGGCACTAACTTTTTCATCGAGTCTGGTAGACCGCCTGACAGGAATTTGGAAAGACCCTAGAGTCATGGAGTAGTTCCCAGATCTGTCAGGGTCCAAAGCTAGTCTAATCTTTAATAATCGTCTGTGAAGGAATTCTGTTTTCAAAAATAATTTATTCAAATATTTTATGCCAAAATAACTCTAAAAAGCATAGTTTCTATGAGTTGCCCCCAAGCAAGTGTGCATTTAACTACATGAACACATCTATGACTTCATAGTTTTTTATTATAGACTTTTTATCCACATGAATGTTAAAGAAACTACAACAGAGTTAAATACCATTTTTGATAACATGATTATATTCTTAATTACACTCAATATTAAACTGTAAAATATTTCCCAAGGAATACAATCTTCATACAGCAGGCAAAGTACCAGAGAGGACGGGGCCATGTGTGTCTGTCCCAGCTTGCTATGAAAAGTGGGTGTGTCTAAACGTAAGTCCCCATTCTTGGGACTGCTTTTCTGTTTTCTTTCCACTACAAGTCACTTCCATGAAAGCAAAGGACAATCGTGTGGCGCTGCAGAGACCACATGGAACCATCTGGATCCCCCACCCAGCCTGTTGGCCAGCAGCACTTCCTACGCTCTGGATTTAGTTATGCTTCAAAAACACAAACATTCAGACTTTGGTTCCACCAAGAGATGTGACAAGCATCGACGGCTCTGGTTGGCTCCCCCCTCCCCCCACTAATGAATGATGGCCACAGTCTATTTTACATGGCTGTCCGTGCTGCTGTGAGGCCGCTTGTCCTTGGCGACTCTTGAACCTGATTTTGATTCCCAAGCCCTTTCAATTCGAGTTCTTCTGCAGGTCCCAAGCGCTCAGTGGTAGGCTGTATCTTACAAGAGAATGAGAGTAAATGCGGCACCTGGGATAAAACAATAAATAAATAAATAAATAAATAAATAAATAAATAAAGACAGTGATAGAAATAATTCAAACATTAGCAAAAATAGGTAGATCATCATATGAGGGTCTGTTACACATGGTCCTGATCCAGCTTTAATAAAAGTAGCTCCTGGGGCTGGAGAGATGGCTTAGTGGCAAAGAACATATGATGCTCTGGTGGAGGACCTGGGTTTGATTCCCAGCAGCCACACTGGGCTGGTTACCTATGCCTGTGGCTCCAGCTCCAGGGAACCCGATCTCTTCCTCGGGACTCTTGGAGCACCTGTACTCTTGTGCACCCCTCACATACTTCAAAATAAACTGATATTGTATACAACTCAAAAATAACCAAACCAACCCTTCAGGGAAGAGAGAGAACGCAGCAGAAGGCTGGGATGCGAGAGCCATCCCCAGGGCTATAGAAAAGGAAGAGACTTTGCCTTCTATGATGTATAGGTAAGAGCAAAGGCAAAGACATTGGATGGAATTACTCCAGGCGACAAAGGCTACTATGTCATATTTAGAATCCCGACTGCTCCTCATCAGCCCTAGGATCCAAGGAAGGCAGGAAAGTGGCTAAGCGGTGAGCAGACCAAGGCTGAATGCTGGTGTTATCATTTGCTAACTCTGTGACTCCCTATGCCTCGCTGTTTGAATCTATGAAATGGGGGCTGGAATGTGATCTGCCTTCCTGTCCTATAGCATCTACCTTCAGGGTTGTATACCACAAGGGGTATACACACAAAGCACTTAGTCCCCAGTGGAACAGTTACTGCTAAAGCAATGATAGGTACTGTCGTATCTATCACCAGATAGATACACTGTCTTGGAATGTGGCGTGCCACTGTAAATGGGCCTTTCTATGACTCACTTTCCACCGAGGTAAAACAATCTCATTATTTCCTGGTAAAGACACAGGTGTTTCTACCGGTGACATGAACAGCATTTGTAAAATTTTGAAGGTAATTAAAAGAAAATGAACATAAAGTCAAAATTAAAGCAATGTTGATGTTGTAACATTTTCTATTTGGGGTAGAGATTGTAGGCCGGTGACACTGAGGTGTCTTGCAGAGGCTGTTCAGAACAATAACTACCCATGAGGAACAACATCAGAAGTGACCTCAGACTTGAAAATGGGTCCAGGGGTTGAAGAGAGGGCTTGGTGTTTAAGAGCACAGACTGCTCTTGCAGAGGACCAGGTTCAGCTCCCAGCACTCATGAAGAGACTCACAACCATCTCTAACTCCAGTTCCAGGATGACACTTTTGACCTCTGTGAACTCCTGCACATACATGGCACATACACACACACACACACACACACGCACGCACGCACACAAGCACGTACACGTGCACACACACACAAAATAAAACAAAATAAAAATGTTTAGAAGGGTCCAGGTGAGAACCCACATAACTCTTGGATATGTTTTTCGAATCTTTCCCGCTGTTCTCCATAGCTCACAATACAACGGACAAGCCAAGCAGAACAATGTCTAACCTAATGGGGCTTGCTTTAGTATCTGGTTTAGAGATAAATAAACTAAACTACCCTTTACACAGCTGGTTGCTAAACCAATAGAATTCATTGCCCCAAAGGGGACTGTGCCTAGGTTGAAGAAAGACTTTAAATAAATCCACAGATAATGAATATACCAAGGGCGAGTTAAGAGTGCTCGACGCATGCGCCTTAACTGTGAGGCTGATGGTAGTCAGAGTAGCTTGGCTCTTCCAGTGGATGGCAGTTGGTGTGCTGGCCTGGGTAGACACTTTAATTGGACACACTATGGCATTTCTTATGTTCTAACAGAGAGGACTTGTGGAGCAGTGATATGTGGCAGGACTTGCTCGGCTGATTAAATGGATTGCCTGTGGTTTTGAAAAGCTTCCTCCCCTTAATATTCACATTGGAATCCACTGGGTGGTATGAACGCTACCTTAAGGGTCGCTCTTGCATAAGATGCTAATGCATCAGGCCCTAATTTGGAAACCTGTGGTCGTTCAGCAAGACAGAACCCGCCTCTCTGCTTTGCTGTAATGATTTTTATCTCGTAATCTCTCTTGGGGTAACTCCTTGCAGGCTCCACACGTGGAGAGTCAGAGACTGCCTCTAACAACATGGTCGTGATTCTCTGCATGGCTAAGTGGGCTAAGCAGTTAAGTAACCGCTAATCTTCCGAAAGCACCAGGGTCTACTTAGAGAAATCCCTGTTGTCTGCAAGGATGGAAACAAAATCAGCATGGAGGAAGCATTAGTTTCTAACCATCAATCAATCTCTTTCTCCACCTAGCCATATGCTCTGCCATTGTCAGAGACTTTAGGGCAATGCGTCTTCACTATGTAGGTGCGAGATGGGATTTGTGACGCGCAGGGAGGATGAGATGGGAGGTGGAAGGAATTAAAGAACTCAGTGCAGCTCCTACAAATAAATCAAGCCACTCTCTAATGGATGAATCTCACAAACACTGAGTCAAACATTCAATGCATTGCCTTTGACGTGAGGCTCACAAATACGCAAAATGAACTCACACTGGGGGGCAGGAAGTGGGAGAAAGGCTGCGAGCAAGGCAAGACTGCCATCAAGGGCTTGAAACCTAAAAGCAGATTTATCTTGTCTACAGTGACTCAGCTTTGATTTCGGACACCACCATGTATGCGACTTCATAATGTGGAGGCTTTGCTGAACGTGTGTTACACCAGGTTCTTTTTAAACACCCATGCTAGTATTTTCTTGATGATTTGGAAGAGAATTAGTTTGGCATTTCCAATAGTCACCACAGTTCATCTGGGTTAGTCTTGTCTTGATTACCTTGATATTCTCTGACTTAAGAGTCATGGAATCTGAACACCATAAAAATTTCCATTCGTTTTACTAGTAACAACCTGCTCTACTTCAATATGAGAAAAATCATCCAATCATTCAATCATCCTCAGACTTAGTACAAATACTTCAGCTGACAGCCAAACTCACAAGCGCATTTGAGTTTAGTTTTATGGAGACAGAAGCAGAATAATGTTACTTCCAATCCTTTTACTTTCTTCTCTGCTAGAACAAGATGTACAGGCTAGAGCAGACCAACATTGTATCTGAGACAGCCTGCATTGGCACCTCTTCCTAGCTTTGCAACACACACACACACACACACACACACACACACACACACACACACACACACACCATGTCGCACGTCCTTTCTCTACACTTCATTTCCCCATGGACAAAGTGAAGAGGCAGCCCATGAGTGTTTCACGGGGTTTGAGAGGAGATGATATGTGGATTATCATTGTCAAAGCAAAGACTGAAATATACCCCTGATAGAGATGGTGGCAAAGACGGTCATCGCACATGGCGGGCACACAATATGCGGAAGAGAAACACAGATGCCAGAAAGGATGAGCCAGCTTTGTAAGGCCCCCACCCACAGCCCGCAAGGAGACTCTAGTGAGCTGAAGACAAGTTTCAGGGGGAGGGGCCTCTCAGTGTCATCTGGAGGGAATGGATAAAATGCCCTTCTTGTCATGAGCAGGCGGGAAGGCTACCGTGAGGCCTGGGAGATGGCTCAGTGGTAAAGAAGTGTGCTTGCCGCGAAAGCACCAGAACCTGAGTTGTCTTCACTACCCACAGGGAAGCTGGGTCTGGTGGCGCATCTCCATAACGCAAGCACTGGGGTTGGGGGCTGGGCAAAGACAGGTGGATCATGGCACCAGCATGCTGCCCGCTAGTCTAGCTGAGGTGGTGAATTCCGGTTTCAGTGAAGACACAGTATCAAAAAGTAAGACAGAGAGCAATCTAGGAAGACCAGCCAGCATTGACTTCTGACCTCTGAAGGCATGGATGGACAAGTGTACGTGGACACCTACATGCATATACTATAAACTCACACACACACACACACACACACACACACACACACACGGTGTGCGTCTAGCAGTGGACTTGGACTGGTTTAGCAATCCTGATTGTTAGGTCATCTTAATCTAGTCATGTTTTAGTTTTGTAGTCTTACAGTTCTAATGAATATGCATGTCTTCCTCAATAGACCTAAAAGGCCGCTTTTGAAATTCTTAGGTATTCCCTGAATATAATTAGAGAGTCCATTGCCTGTTTTTTTTTTTTTTTTTTTTTTTTTTTTTTTTTTTTTTTTTTTTTTTTTTTTTTTTTTTTTTTTTTTTTTTAACGTTTAGACGTTTTTCTTTTAAATTGTTGGCAGGAATGTGCCTGTGAAACTGAATTCATTGAAAAGAAAAGGGTTGGCTTAGGGAAAGGCCAGATTACTATTCCCTGAACGGAAGGTCTCCATGGCTTGTGTGACTCCTCGGCTTTTCATGTCACCACGTTCAGTGAGTCACTGAAAGCCAGACTAGGAGAGACTTTTGGAAACAGCAGAGAGAATGAGATACTGTAGGAGTGACTGTTGATGTTTCGGAGGGACATACAGAAAAAGAAACTTCAGAACAAAATGGTCGTCCCTTCTAAAGATTGGAGAGACAAGTTCTTAAATTTAGGAGTTTGCTGTGTCATTTCTTAGAAGCACTTAGCCATTACTTTAGGAAGTCCAAGCCTGGGATAACAAATGTGTTGGCTTAAACAGAGGATACAACTTTCTCAGTCCCTTGGGCCATTACCAGCACTTCATTGAGGAACACCCCCAGCATCTGCAGGAAGGATTAGGAAGAACCGTCTCCTCTGGCAAGCTCACCTTTTAGCTTTTGCTGAGATGGGCACCAAGCTTCTCTTTCCTGATCAGACTCGCTGCATAGGGGATCTGTAAGACAGAAACAAACAAGACCATCAAGCTGGAAACACATACTGAATGGAGAACCACGATCGCCCCTAACAACTTGAATGCCCATGGATCTTCCCTGCTGAGAGCCCCTCTGCTCAGCTGGGTGAGGCTGCCAGGTATAGCTCAGAGTCTGCCTGCAAAGTGTGGCAAGGACGGAACGGGCAATCACACACGGGGTTGTTGCTACAGCTAATCATTGAGGTTACCAGGAGGCGTTTTCTTTTTGAAGAGGTTTTAAGGTCTTTGTGTTTAGCAGTATGGCATTCTTGTTATTTGAAAACTGCATTACAATGTTGAAATAGGTCCAAGGTCACAAAGATGAATGCGATTGCAAACTCATTCAAGATGATCATGCAGTTTAATTAGAGTGTTTTCTTTGTAAAACTGTCATTGTGGATCACAAAGAAGTCTAAGCATAAATTATTACGTTGGGTGAATTCTCAATTACTGATGAAGGGAATTAGAAACAAGTGCATTGAGGGGGAGGCATGACCCGAGCTCTGTCTGGGTGGACCTGGAAAGTGTGTCCAAATGGTGGATTGCGAATGAAAGCCTACCACATTTGATACGCGACGTTTCATTAGAAAATTCAAATGCCTGAGAGAGACACATGCATTATTTACGTTTGCTTTCCTGCTAACCCGGTCAGACAGCTCTGCCATTGTTTTATTCTAACCCTGGTCAAGCATCTCTGTCATTGTGTTACCTGCTTGCATCAATAGGAGGTTAAATTTAGGACTCTAAATTTGCATCTATGTTACATTTGAGGGAATAGATATTCAGCCCTTTTTGATATTTTATTTATTTCTATTTTGCTTTATGGTTGCTGTGTCTGCATGGTATATCTCTGCACAACTGCATGCAGTGCTGTGGAAGCCAGAAGTGGATCAGATCCCCTGGGATTAGGATTGGGGTTATGCTGGGACTTGAACCTGGGTCCTTTGGAAGAACAGCCAGTGATCTTAACAGCTGAGCCATCTCTCCAGTCTTTTAGAATGTAACCCAAAATATGACTGTTATATAAAATCAGTGAGGGAAAAATACAATCATTTTTCTTCAATTAGATAATACTTCTCTCCCTCCTTCCCCCCTCTTCTTCCTTTTCCTTCCTTTCTCCCTCATCTTTCTTCCTTCCTTTCATTTGTAGCTCAGGCTGAATTCAAACTCTTGATCCTCCTGCCTCAGCCTGCCAAGTGCCAGAATTAGAGGTGTGCACCACCGTGCTTAGCTTTGGAACATTTTAATAATTCTGTGGTGCGCATCTCCCCACCCCAGAATTTTATTGGGTATTTGATTTGCTTTCTGGCTTCACTGGTCCACACACGCGCCTTTATTAATGGAGAGAGCCCGTGAGCTTACACGGACGCGGTGGCCGAGACGATAAGCAGATAAAGCTTGTCACTTGAGTCAAGCAGGATTTTAATTGACAAAAGGAAGATGAAAACAAGCACCTCACCATGATGACACGTCACGTACTGGACAAAGCGAAAGCAGCGGTAGTGAAATGAACGATTCACACGACAGCAGAAAATGCTCAGTGCCCTAAATCTCATGTTTTAGGGCCGGGTTAGGACCATCTCGAGAGCTATGACAAGGGCAGTTAGGTGGGGACCTATACCATCTCTTTTCACAGGAGGTTATGCTGTATCTGCTATTCACAGAGACAGATGAGGATTTCCCATTCTGCTTTGGCGTCGACCAACACAGGTGACCTCTCTTGTCAGCTGCATGACAGGAGAGTCTTGAATGGGATTTTCTTATTTAGGGTAGCAAGATCTGATGCAAACCTCCGAGCGTGAGAGTTAATAGTGAGATGCGCTCGTTCTATTTTCCTGCTCACAAAGGACATTTAAAATGATGGTTAGATGCTGCGGGACTTTGTGAGGGTCTGTTACATCCCAGGCACCATAGGAGAGACATTCATACCGCTTGGACCACTCATTAAAATGAGTAAACCACATCCTCACCTGGAGAAAACCACAGGAGTGATGATGCTTTTGCAGCCAAGTCACACGTCTCCCCTCTCACTGTCCCACCATTCATTCCCTGCCTTGCTCACATTTTATCTAGCTAGAAAAATAAAGGGGGGGGGGGATGTTTCAAATAACTGCACCAGAGTCTTAAAGCTCCAGGTTAGAACTTAAATTGCCACAGAGTGTCGTCCTCATACAAATGTCGTGTTTCCATGGAACAAGGACAAAATGAAAGGCAGGCAATAACAAAAGCAAACAGCAAAAGCATCTGGGCCAACTGCTGTATGCCTTAAATTCCAATCCCTGAATCATAAATGATAAGTAAAGATGATCAAATGGCCCACTTCTTGCCGAGAGCTACTCTATTTTACTGGTTCCAAGACACACTTTCCCCTGCACATTTTAACGTCTCTGGAGTTGGTGGTATCTTAGAATTAGAGTGAGAAGCTTTTCTTCTTTTTGAGTCATTAGGCCATGATGCCTTGTACAATCGATGGCTTCTAAGATTCTATAAAATATAATATTATACTTACAGATGTCAGCAAATACTCCTGACTTGGGAGTTTCATATTCTAGAGACTATGCTTAAGCTATTCACACCTATGAAGTCTACTATAGAACTTACAAAAGCTTTCTTTCCATTTTTACCACTGTGGAAGTCACCAAGGCTCAGAAAACTGCAAAATGTTACATACTTTATATCTCACCCAGCCGACCCTAATAGGTCAAAAGTAGTGGTGTCTCACCAATAGAGATTTCAAGTTTGTGTTGTGGGAGAGTTGATTTGAGCTCAGATACTCAGATGAGTCGATATCTCAAAGCTAGAAACATGAGAAGAATGCCCCAGGATGGAAGGACAATGGAGCCATTGTCAAAGCACAGGGCACTTGATTACTGGTGGAAAAAAAGATGCATAGCATCAAAGTCTGCCTACTGCTATAGAATCTGGCAGAAGCTCCTATGGCAGTTCAGAGTATTCATCAAGCCCAAAGCTTGCAGGGACCTTCTTACCACACATGCTTAGTCACACAAGCAAAAGCTGCTTGATAGCCCTTGAGATCTTTTTGTAAAAACACAAGACAGAAACAGTTCTATTCGCCTTTTAGGAAGAAGATAGACAATGTAATTTAAAGAACTTTCCGGTTCTGGGGAAATTTTGTCAAGTTCCCATCCCAAAGAATACTGGACACTGTCTGAGGAAAGACAGTTATCACTGGGAAGCTGTGTCCCCACTTCACTGTTGCCCACCAATGAGAAGGGTTTACCGCTCCTCCGTGAAGAGCTACTGTGTTCCTCTCACAGGGAAGCGGTAAACTGAGTTTATAAGTCCACCATGAATGAAACATTAATACTTAATTTATTGCTTGAACATTATTTTAATTCAAATCCTTTAATGGGGAACTTGTGTTTCCTTGGCTGCGTGTCACTGCAGCGTCCTAGAACAACAGCAGAGGGCACTTCAAGACTAGCACGTCAGTCGTGTCTCTGAGCCTCGCGGTAGCTGTCAGGCAAGTTCAGGAGCTGAGTCTGGGCCTAGCCTTGGATCAGGAGCTCTGGACCAGTAGTTGATAGCATCCCTGAAGAGCTTAGGGTTGGAAGAGTGTTCCTTAGGCAACCCTGCAGTGATTGCTTATACAGACACACTTTCTTCAAGAATGATCGTCAAATTAGCAGTGAAGAAGCAAGCCAAGTCCTTGCTATAAATTATCACATACTCCAAGACGTAGGTCAGTTTTAATGGAAAGTTATGTGCTGAGTAAAACATCTTCAGTTTCTTTCCAACCCTAATAGACGACAGATTTGACTTTTTAAAACTGAACACATTTCTCCCAGAGTCGTAATTTACTGTGACTTGAGAAGTCCTTTGCCTTTTATTATGCTAACATGTTTTTACAAACTTGCTAAATTTTAAAACGTTTGCATTTTGTTCATAGCTAGAGGAATGTCTTTCTTTGTTTTGT
The DNA here is from genome assembly GCF_014885135.2 of Alexandromys fortis. Taxonomy (NCBI): domain Eukaryota; kingdom Metazoa; phylum Chordata; class Mammalia; order Rodentia; family Cricetidae; genus Alexandromys; species Alexandromys fortis. The sequence goes on along the minus strand of NW_026067954.1, from coordinate 4,385,714 downwards.
AGAAATAAATCTGGTTTAGTAAAGAAAACACTTTAAGGATTTGAAAGCTCAGATCAGGGATGCCAGATTCTTTCTTTATTTCTTTTGTGCACACAAGTAATAGAAAAATTCAAATTTTAAGTGTCATTTTAAGAGTCAGCTTGTGGCCATTTACAAATGATAGGTAACCTAATTCTGCATGCGCTTTAACATCAGCATTGCCGTATATGCACATCTGTTTCTAAATGCAGGAGGCAGCTCATCATGTGACTGTATAGCCACTGCATGTGTGCATTCAACAAACTGGAAAAAGAAGATACAGAAACTATAGTCAGGGGAGGACCTAAAAATGTAGGAGCCAAAGAAACTCATGACTTTTCTTTTTATGGCAATGATACCCAAAATGCTTTCTGTGTACGTATTTTGAATAGGAGCACTGTGTAACAATACAGAATAAGTGTGCTGTGCATCTGCAGGAACCATCACCAAATATGATGGTTTTAAATATTTTAATTCTCCAGGATTGAAAGACAGGCTAGGTTGTTACTTCATCAAAGGAAAAGACGGCGTATTCTGCGATTCTATGCTGTGTAGACTTTGGATATGAAATGACGCAAGTCGTTTGCTTTGCCTATTACCAGGGAGCACAGTGCGTAGTCATACCGACTGACGGATGAAGAGACTATCCCACTACAGTGCTGTGAGAGCAAACCAAACTGCGCCACTTGGCAACTCCTTGCTCATCTTCAGAGATCCTCAGGCGCTTCGCAGATACGCAAGGCTGCATAAGGAACTGGGTAAACAATTGTTCAAACAATGCATCTGCTGTCTCCTTTCTAAAGGTAAACAGAGGGATAAAAATACAAAATAAAACAAAAAACAGAGTTGCCCCAAAGCAACTCTGACACCAGGCTTATTTTGTTCCACTATTTTGAGAAGAGCCATGCTATTCTCCTGGCTGCTCATACTGCAGCTCATGTGACTTTGGATTATAATACAATCCTGTCAGATTCAGTCTTCCAGCAGCTCATTTTTGGGAGAGCTGACGCTCAGGGTATGGACCTTGGGTCCAGCTTGGTAGACCTTATAGCGTGTCTGCTAGTGTCAGGCAGGGCAGTAATAACACACGAGCGAGCTCTCTGTAATTCCCAACTGTGCCGTCCTTTACTGGGGTGTGGAGAGCATGTGAGGATAGCAGAACCAACCCAGGAAACTCTGAGAAAGAATGAAAAAGAATGGCTGTATTGTGTGGGGTTAGGCTGGGGTGATCAGTGCAACAAAATGTTTGTTTCAAGTGTTGAAGGCTGTACACTATGCCGGGGGCTTCAAGTGTTGAAGGTTGTACACTACGCTGGGTGTTTCAAGTGTTGAAGGCTGTACACTATGCCGGGTGTTTCAAGTGTTGAAGGCTGTCACTATGCTGGGTGTTGGAGGCAGCTCCACAGCCCTGGGTGTCTTATTGTAGGGGACCCAAAATAGAGGGACTAAGGAAAAATAAGTCGTTTGTTTCATTAATTTTCAAGTTGCTTGCCTACAAATGTCTTCGTGAATTTCAAGAATTGTATTATACCCAGAGAAGTTTGTGTGTGTGTGTGTGTGTGTGTGTGTGTGTGTGTGTGTGTGTGTGTGCGCGCGCGGTTCATGTGTGTTGGGGAGGTCTTGGCTCTCCCAAACTGTTTCATTAACTCCAGGAGCCCTTTGCTACCTAGTAGGTCATGAATAAATAACATTTGCATGTTTAATAATACTAATGTGTATCTTTCTTGAACTCAGTACATAGAAAGATCTGATACACTTTCTCTTCTAGCAATAGTACATGCTTGTTATATGCCTATACCATTCTTTCCTCTTTTACTAGAGAAACCAACTGTCAAGAGAAATTAAGACATTAAAGTTACCCAGGTGGCCTTGAAAGGGGGCCCAGAAATAAGCGCCTAACTTCCGTCCTAACGGTCATTTTGTCCTATTCACAGCTGCCCTGAAATCTCAATTCTTGTTTGTTTCTTGGATGGAAATTTCCGTTTTAAAAGCCAGAAAAAAAAAAAGATACCGTAAGCAGATTAATTTAGGCCTTAACATCCTGCCCGATCTCCCTCCAGTCCTTCACTGACATTCTTCCCCCAGATCCCTCTAGAAAATGACCAGCATGTTTGCTGTAAAGAATTTTAGCTAGTATCATCCAACATCAAAGGCTGAGAATAGTAGACAATGTTTGTTTTTACCCTCTGTATGGAATGTATTGTCAATCAAGATATCCCCAGCTTCCCAGTGGATTTAGGTGTAATCAAAGACCAGCACACACACACACACACACACACACACACACACACACACACACTTCCACCAACACCACCATCAACACCACCAACACCACCACCACCAACAACAAAACCCCACAGGAAGACCCTCCTAAGCATTATCTGGCATAAAGATTTTCTAAACCTGGAGCTATTAATGAGCGCCTGAGACCAGAGGAACCACAGTGGGGTTATCACCATTATTTTAAACCACACTTTTAGCTGAGACCCTCATTTAGAAAATGTAATGAAATTCAAGGTTGCTTTGAAGTACTCCCAGGAATCTCTGTGGACATGGGCATGCTTGCTCCTCCCATACAAAGACACAGCACTAACCATCTTCTTCAAATAATCCTGACAAAACTACATTTGGCTCTTAAGACACTTTAGACGTGCTCAGTGGTCTACAGGTAGAAGAGATCAGTGAAACACAATATCAAACAACCCAAATTATGACAACCGCATTTCCAGACATCAGCGTCTTTAGCCAGGTGTTTAAAAATAATCTCAAAAATATTCCATATAAATTATTTCCTCTATTGCTTGCTCTTTGGAAAAAGAAGAAGCTTGGGAGACTGATTTAAAATCCAGGGCTTACACCAGATATGTCTGCATGGGTCGGAACAGTGAGGCGTTAGGAAAACAAAACCCCAAAACCAAATCTTCCTGACTGTTGCTCTTTCCCATTTAAAGAGATCACTTTGAGACAGGATGAGGATAGAGAAGAGTGCTTCATTTGCTTCTTTCCATCACCCCTCAAGTGCACGTAATTGGTTAATTGAGTGTTAAAGGAGGGCCTGGCTGGTAGAAGGTGCGGAAGGGCAGGAGCTGTGCCCTTCTGTGAGTTCCTGTTTTGTCCCCACATGGTGCCTGCTAGTTTGCAGCGTGAAAGGGTGCTCCGTACCTCTGATTTGCCCATGGAGGCGATGCACACATGGGAAGCAGTTACAGATGGAAGAAACACACGGACACATCTGTTTACTCTGGGTCTACGTAAATCCCCTGGTAATTAGCATCTTAACCAGCCAAGAGGGAAGTGGACCAACAGTGTGGCGTGCATTGAGGGCTTTGAAAACAAACCAGCGACCTTACACGTGTCTATAAGCAGAAATGGCTCTTACAATTTGTAACTGTTGCACCATTTCTTCTCGGTAAGCCAGCTCCCTTTTCATCTGATCCTGGAAGTTATCTGGGGAAGAGAGAGACAGAAAGGAAATTAATGCAAGTGCAGAATCCATATGTAGTATGCAGTTGGTCCTCCAAATCCTAGACTCCTGGTGCTGTGGATTGAACCAACCTCAGATCAACAACATGACACTGGATCGGTAACAAGGAAGATGGAGTAACATCCACCCACATCTGCCTGTATCAGTGATGCAGACACCCACAGCAGGGTCTCTAAATCCCTCTATACTGAGAACCCCGCAGGACCTCTTTTCACCTGAGAAACTTTTGTGACCCACGGATGTAGGTATATAAAATAGGTAGACAAGCCAAATACTGATGATATATAAATATATAAATCATAAAGAAGTTTATTTTAAAACAACTCTGTTGTATATATCTAACTTCACAATTTATTAGTGACAAAATCAAACCTGCCACACAGGTAGATATATGTGCTGGCCTAACTTTATGTAGAGTCAAATGTTGGCAGATACTATATGATATATATATATACTATTTGATACTATATGATATCTTCAGCATTTTTTCATTTGACTGATATTCTGATCTTATAATTATCAATACTGAGAATGTGGTTTTTACATAAACATGGACCACAAAATGGCAGATGTATGCTTAGGAAATTGTTGGAAATTCTATCCTAATCCCAAGCCAAAATTCATTTATTTACTATTTTAGGAAACCCAAGTCAGCAACTCAAACAAGCAATTTTTAAAAACCAAACATCCTTACACAATATAATCAAAAGGCACATTACATTGATCTTTATATGATGGAGAATGATGATAGGGGTGTATAAAAAAGTGCTCAGGTTCCTGGAAAGATGCCTTAGAGGTTAAAGGCACCGACTGCTCCTTCAGAGGCCCTGGGCTCAATCCCTAGCAGTCACGTGGCAGCTCACAACTGTCTGTAATTTCAGTTCAAGGGGATCGCACACCTTCTGGCCCCCACTGGCAGTTGATATGCAGTGCATAGACATATATGTAGGTGAAATACCCATATATGTAAAAAATAAATAAAAAATTTCTGTAACTAAACCATTTTGCTTAAAGAGCCAAAACTTCATATGGTAATTATGAAATTCAGAACAGGCAGTCCCAGAGCCGAGGTGTTCCTGTAGCGTTCCTTGGCGCTGCATGACTTCGCTAGCGGTAGTGGCTGAGTCATGCTGCATGACAAGGGCAAGTCCCGCCCCCAAAGCCTTGGATTCATTATACACTTGATTTTGAATTAACTTTTGCTCATTTAATGTTCAGAAACCTTTTACTGTTGCTCCAAATCGCATGACTCACTCGCTCACGTATGTGGCCCCGAGTGAGGGTTGTGACTGACGGTTTGCTGTAGTAGGTGTAGACTAAAGCATGCAGGAGGATTATCCACGGTTATATGAGAGCACTAGGCAATGCTCTGTGACACTGGCACCGCCACGGACTTTTGTTGTCTGCAGAGGGTTCTGGAGCCAATCCGCCATGGGTACGGAAGGATGAGTACATCTGAAAAAATATGACTGACAGCACCCTAGAGTCTGCTACCCCCTTTAGGCCGCTCCTGACCTCTCCCCTTCTGTTTCCTTTTCCTATCTCACTGGATAGCCCTGGCTAGTCTGGAACTCTCTCAGTAGATCAGGCTGACCTCAAACTGTTGTTGATATTTCTGCCTCTCAAGGGCGGGGGTTGCAGACACATGCCACAAGTCTGTTGCTTTTCTTTCCTTGTAAGCAAACAATTTAGTTATTTGAAGATATATTCTCAACACTGTAACTTGATTAGACTGCACAGGAAATTCTGAGACGTAAGAGCAGGTCATTCCTTTAACAGTACCGCATCCTCCATCGTGTCTATTTCCTTGCATGTAAGAATCACCCAGAAATGAGCAGTGCAGTTGGGTCCTCTACTTATGCAAGGTACAGCGTGGAAGGCACCTACAGTCTGCAGCTACAGCTACAGTGGAAGGGACGCAGGTCATAGGGCGCGAACCATAGGGAGTGCTGAGAGCTGTGTAAGACAGGGAGAATGCTCGCCCTGCTCCTGTGCACCTTAGCGCTCTTGTACTCCAGTCTGACTCTACAAAGGCGGCGAGCCTTCTCACCCATGCCAGCCTTGCTGTGGTCCTCTTTGGTCTCATGAGTGCTATAGACTTGGCCACAATCCGAGGAAAGGGGAGCTGTGAGAGACACTGCTACAAAGTCAGGTGGAGGTGGCACGCACTACAACCACACCTTTAATCCCAGCACTCGGAAGGCAGGGGCAGACAGATCTCTATGAGTTTGAGGCCAGCCTGGGCTACACAGCGAGTTCCACCTCCTCTCCCTCCACCTCCTCTCCCTCCACCTCCTCTCCCTCCACCTCCTCTCCCTCCACCTCCTCTCCCTCCACCTCCTTTTCCCCCACCCTCCTCTCTGTCCACCTCCTCTCCCTCCACCTCCTCTCCCTCCACCTCCTCTCCCTCCACCTCCTCTCCCTCCACCTCCTCTCCCTCCACCCTCCTCTCCCTCCACCTCCTCTCCCTCCACCCTCCTCTCCCTCCACCCTCCTCTCCTTGCTCCACCTCCTCTCCATCCATCCTCCTCCCCCTCCTCCCATTCACAGTTGCCTCTTTCTAAACAGGTTTCTGACTGACCTCAGGCCTCTAGTTCTTCCTCCACAAACCCTTTTCATTTCCTTAAAATTCTGCCTGAAAAAAAAAAACTTCAATGGCTTCCTAACATTTTCAAGGTAACAAATCCTAAGTCTCCAGGTGCCTATCAATTAAAAAAATGGTCTTTTCATTTTCTTGGCATTTGACTTTCTATATGATTAGATTTCAAGGCATATATTATCATTCATGTTTGAAAAACATCCAGTCCCAACTTTCACTTCCAAATGTGATGGGTGGGAAGACTTTACAGTATAGGGGTCAGTGTGGGAAGACTTTACAGTATAAGGGTCAGTGTGGGAAGACTTTACAGTATAGGGGTCAGTGTGGGTCAATGACAGGGAGCTGGGAGGGAGGGAGTTCCAGAGCAGAGAGGTAAACAGCACCCTAGGGAAGCTTGGGGTGGAAGGAAGAGGAGGGATCACTGTAGGTGGCTTGGCTAGCTGAAGCAGAGGGCAAGGAGGAAGTTTCCAGAACTTTGCTGCCCGTGAAACCACTCTCCAGTTTTCAAACAGGCATTGTGCTCCCTGTCTCTGGATCCTTGTTCCTGCTGGGGTCTACCCTTATAGCAAGTACCTTCGTTGACCTCCAATCCCAGTTCAAATACTTCCTCCCTGTAAAAGTCTTTCAATTTTCTTGACTCTCCTGCCAGAATCAATTATCTTTCTTTTGGACTCTTCCAGCTAGCTGCCCAAACCACTACTAACATATCCATAATATGTATTACTAGTTGGGATACATCTACCTTCCAGTTCGCTATTTAGTGAGTTCATAGGACGGAAAGGTAAGTTTTAAATTCTTTAAAACTCTCCAGGCCCACAGCAGTCCTGAGGAGGCAGTTAGGGAACAGAGTGTAAGAAAAACAAAGCCATATCAACTGAGGGTCAGGCTTGGGCACCAATGCAAATGCCCTGTTCTGGGGCCTGGGGCCTTCCTGGAAGGAACGGGGTGGGGATGACGCCCCTAAGGAATATTCTTACTCTAGCACTTTAAGATCTGATGACAAAGCAGACTGATTTGTTCAGGGTCCAAGCACCCTTCCTGCCAGGAGGGCTTGATTCTGATATGCTCTGATGACAATCAGAAATAAGGTGCCCTGTGAGAAGTCAGGAGCCACAGTCTGGGGCACCAGGCAACAAGAGACGCAGCCCCCACCACAAACTGCCCTGTCTCCATGCCTTCTCCCATAGTCGGCTCCCAGAACCCTGCCGCCATGTTGGCTGGGGCAGTGCTCCGCAGTGCCCTTCTGCATGGCAGCCAAGAACACTTTGGAAGCGCAGTTTCCCAAACAACAACAGAAAGTGTGCGGCATGCATCCCTGGGACTGTGAGCCAGAAGAGCACCATCTGGCACATCTGGCTACTGGAAGGCTCTGCTCACAGAGCAGTGGGCATGCGGCTCATCATCTTTACCTTTTGTCACGGTTCCCAAACAACTCTGGGGACTTTTGATCTGTCGGTATTTGGAAGTTCTCTCCTAGGCTCACTTCCAGAGGAGACCACAAAAAGAGAGGCGTGAAGGTGGTGGACCACTGAGTGTAAAAGGAAGCCTCACAAATAAGACACAGAGAACGTGGACCGTAGGGTTTGTGTGGGTGGCAGTGAGTTTGTTTTCAGTAAGAAATAATCAGGGGACTATGGAGATGCTCAGTGGGCAAAGGTTACCTTGTGACATGAGTTCAGCCCTCAGAAATCATGGAAAAATGCTAGGCATGGCTTCACAGGTATGTAATCCTGTGTTGGGGAGGCAGAGGCAGGAGGATCTCTGGGACTCTCCAGCCAGTCAGGTCTAATTGGTGAGTTTCAGGCCAATGAGAGATCCAAAGGAAAGAAAGGGTTTCCCTAAGGAATGACACCCAAGATTGTCTTTTGGCTTCCACAGTGTGTGTGGGCAGTGGAGAAACCTGAGCTGTGCTACAGATAGGGAGGAGGACCTGAGAGGGGGGGCCTTGAGAACTAGAAGGCCAAGGGAAAGGAAGAGGAGGGACTGTCTCCGTGGCCACTGGAGCAGAGAGGAGAAGAAGTGGAAAGGCGCCAAGGCAGACGGTGCCAGATAGATGCTTTCTTGGGCAGGAGCTACTGTAGATGCTTAAATAAGCAGAGGGGTTGAAGACAGCTTCTTGGGTGCAGAACTTGGTGTCAAAGGTGGTGTTTTAGGGAATGAGAGGGTTGGAGTAGAGAAGGATGGTGGTGGACATAGAACATCCATTTACTGCTGTACGGCTGGAAAAGAGTCTGGGGAACGTGCCATGGGCAAGCAGGAGGGTATGTTGCAGCCAAACCTGGACCCTCAGCCTGCTCTAGTGACCGTCTGCCTGGCACTGGGAGTCTGTCCTCCTCCAGTGTTTCCCCAGCAGGGCCAGGGTTCTGGCCCTTCTCCACTCAGGGTGGGATTAGCATGCTACCCCCCCCAGACTTCTGCTCCCCTCCAAGGATGCAGGCTCCTCCTTCTCCCCCATCCTCATTCTTCACTTCTTTCTTCTCCTTCCCCCCTTTCTTTCTCCCACCCTCTCTCCTTCCTTTTTCTCTTCTCCCGCTGCCTCCTTTCTCGTTCGCTCTCATATCATCTATCCACTCTGTGTCCAGGACTCATTTCTGTGACTCTGCTCAGCCCTCAGAACCACGCAAAGACCACACTGCCCAATGTTTAGAAACTCTCCACATGGTTGAGTCTCTCCTCCTCACCCTGCCTCAGCCTCACCACCTGGGACTACAAATGACAGCTATTGAACACCTCACTTGAGTCAAGTGGACGCATAGGATTTTACATGGATTGTGTCATTTAGTTCTTTCATCCTGTGGGGCAGGAATTATCTGCCCCAGTTGGCAGCTTCTAAGGTCAAACAACCTGTGAGGAGAAGCTTGCTTGGGTCTGATAGATTTTAAAACATTCCTAATGGAAACACCCTACAGATTCTCCTGAGCCTTAGTTCTTTAAAGCACCAGGATATTCTCATTCTCTCTCTCTCTCTCTCTCTCTCTCTCTCTCTCTCTCTCTCTCTCTCTCTCTCTCTCTCTCTCACACACACACACACACACACACACACACACACACACACACACACACCATGGTTTCTTTGTGTAAGCCCAGCTGTCCTGGATCTCACTCTGTAGACCAGGCTGGCCTCGAATCCGGAGATCTGCCTGCCTCTGCCTCCCAAGTGCTGGGGTTAAAGGCTTGCGCCACCACTGCATGGTCTAAACACTGGATTTTGCCTGTGACTGTGAAGATCTGTCCACCTTTGGAAAAGGCTTTTCAGACTTCTTGCGGAATCTCCTGCGCTTCCGCCAGGTGTGGCTTTCCAGAGTTTAGATTTCCCCTCCTCATCAGTGAAGGCTGAGTCTGCATTGGCCTCACTCAGTTACACATAGTTAACAAGCACGCAATACATATTTACTATTTTCACTGTGTGAAGCTACCTTTTATTTTTGGTGTGTCTAAACCATGCATTATTCAAAGTTGGGTATGCACACACCACTTTCTTGGGGAGTGGAGCAGGTTGCAGATTTCCAAAACTAGAAAATGTTGCTTATTGAAATACTTCATACATCTGGCATTTACAGACTGACTCACATCAGCTCAGATCAAAGTGATGATGTCTAGGCCTAGTTTTTTCATTGTAGGGTTTTTTGCTTTTTGTGTGGTGGTGGGGACTGAACTCAGGACTGAGTTATGCCCTAGACCAGTCTAACATTGCTTTAACATACATGGTTTGTGTTAGAGTAAAAGGCAAGGTATAAGTATATACATCATGGTGAGTTACTTAATCCCTTAAATGATTATTAATTAGGTGTTACCCATAGAAGAAATCATGATCACACTGGCCACAAGGGGAAATGCGAAGGTACTCTGGGGCTTCACTGATCTTGAACCCACTCTGCTCGATCTTAATGCAGAGATTCCCCAACTCCACCCTTAGATCAGCCTGGCTATGTGTGCTGCGGAGACCACAAGTTACATTCTTTCTCAAGCAAGACCCCTAGAGCCTCACGCAGCTTCATGCAGCTTTGCGATGTCCAGATTAATCACAGGAGACATGCTGACACTTAAAAGAATTGTCTCAGGAAAAAAACTGAAGTTTGCATAATATAAAAAATACTGGGGTTGGAGAGCTGTCTCAGTGGCTAAGAGCATGTACTGCTCTTGCAGAGGACCAGAGTTTGATCCCCAGTACCCATGCTGGGCAGCTCACAACTGCCTATTAACTCCAACTCCAGGGGTGTCTGACATCTCTGGCTTCCTACATTCAAGTGCACATACACAGGCACACACACACACACACACACACACACACACACACACACACACACTCAGAAAGACACACACAAACAAATAAAATAAGTCTTAAAAAATCATTTGTCTGCCATTTTCTTTCTCATTTTCATTTCTCTGAAGAGGGGAATCCAACTACACACAACTTGAGAAACACTCCCAAGATCACTCCTGGGCTACCCTGCTCATGGCAGGTGAAATTTCCAATTTTCCACGCACACCTACCATGAAGCCTTTCTGAGATTCTACGGCTCTGGGAGCAAAGTGATAACCTAGAGACTGCCAGGCTTCCTGCTTCCCACTGGAATGGAATTTCACAGTAAAATGGATTGAGAGTGTAAAACTACTAAAATGATATCGATTTAATTATGGTAGTGCCCTTTAACCCTGGGTTTGCTTATACAAGGTCAAGTGTGGCCTAAAAATATTAAGTGGAAAATTCTAGAAATAAACAATTCATAAATTTTAAATAACTTTTATTATAGTATAGACGGTCATAATTGTTCTATTTTTGTCCTTGGTTATTTTTACTGATCTCTCACAAATTAAGCTTTGTCATAAGAACGTGAGTGGGGGGGAAAGGGTACAGAGAGAGTTTGAAACTATCTGCGAGTTTCACGCATCCAGTGGGTACTGCCAGGCGAATCCCCTCAAAACAAGGGGCAGCTACTGTAATCAATAGATTTGTGGCCCTCAAATTGTTCAGATCTTCGTGTTTATACGTATCGCTCACATCAGCGGCTAACCGGAGCTATCTGAGAATGAAGGGTAATTGTCTCTTTTTTCTCCTATTCAGAAAGTAACAAATACCAAAGGATCGTTGTGTATTAAAATATATAAATGGACATACTTGAATATGTGAATACATTTCATACTGAATTACGTGTTTACGTACATATTTTAAAATGCACAGACACAGCTACCCATATATCAGAACATAAATAGCAAATGATCTTTGAGTCAATTCAAAGCACAGATAAGGGATTAACATGCATGCTCATGATCCCGGCACAGCGTGGGAAGGCTGTGTGGGCATTGTACTTAGCCACTTCCGGCTGACACGCACACTCTTAAACCTAACCGTAGAGATCCCAGCAAACACCACACACGGAATGAAAGGAAAGGGATTCCTTACTGAACACCGGGAAGGACGTGTTTCCTCTTAACACTTGGAACTCTTGCTCCAGTCGCCTCCGTAAGTCTATTTGCTCAAACAAAACCTTCTGAAGTTCCTCTAGCAGAGAAGGAAGAAGAGCAGTTTTACTAATCTTTACAAACAACTCTCCGGAGAACTGTTACACAGGGCAATTTGTTATTATAAGACAAAAATGTTTTACCAGTTTAAAAAATGTTGCACAGACATAGGATAGATTTTGCGCAGAAATCCATGAATATAAATCAATGTAATATATTATTTTAAAGTATCATATTACAGTGTCATGTATTGATTGATATGTATGCATTAATCTCAATTATATCCACCCAGTGGTCCATATATTATTCATATGTTGCTTGTCAGGCTTAAAATATGGTGCAGAACAAAAATATCTTCTTATTATCTCTGTGCTCTTTAAAAGCTAAGAGAAGTATACAACATTCAAACTTGTCCTTACCTTTCCCCATATTTTCTACATCCTTTTTGAGTGAATGAGGCGAATTGGTTTCTTGTGTGTGTTCACCTTAAAAAAAAAAACACACAGGAAAAATATTAGTTTGTATGGACTACGTTCCCCCAGCTTTTCTTTTTATTCATTCATTTATTTATTTTACATCTAGAAAACATGTTTATTTAATTTAACCTGCCATTAGGACTAATGCTATTCCCAGGACTAAATGCTGTTCTTGTGAATGGGCACCACGCCTCTGATCCGCAGGAGCCCTCTAGGAAATGAGGAGAGCCTGTTTGGCTCTCGGAGAGCAGGATCACTGAAGTGAGGACACTTGCTTTCCTGGAAGGCCCTTGAGAGCACAACCGGCAGAAGTTTCCTAAACTTTCCGGGCCATGGAGAGTCCTTAACTTGTCTTGGTCCTGTGCCTGGAGGGTTTCCAGGTCATTGGTAGCTGGCTGGAAAGAATGCACATTGCAAACAGAGATGTGAAGAGTAACCTAGCTGCTAGTTTGTAAATATTTACTTACTCAGCCACAGTCCCTTAACTAGTCATCTGGAACCAATAAAAATGATCCCGAGAGCCGTGGGAGCTGAGGGTGGAGCCCAGGAGCGAAGCACAGACTTGTAAGCACCAGGCCTCTGCTTCAACCCCCGCTCCTGAGCCAAACGAAATAAGCCAGCCGTCTGGATCATGAATGAAGGTTGGACCGTTTGTGCTTTGCTGTGTGCTGACAAGAACAATGGCAAACTAAATGGTGTATTCACTACAGTAAGTTGTGTCTTCAAGAGTCGGAGAACCCAAATACACCAAAGGTTTAGCCCATTCATTCGGCTAATTAGATAATTGTGTTTTTAAATTTCATGCTAATGTCTGTGACAGCCACATGGCTGATTAAGCTCTGGCTTTTGTCTGAATAGGTGTGCTCATGCAGGTAACGGTTCTCCAAGGTTTTATGGATCCCCCGCACTGGTTCCCAGAGGTGAGGCACCTCCCATATGCCTGCAGATATTTCTTCGTTGACTAGGCCAATGCCGCTGGAGGCAAAGGCCCTGTCTCTTCTCTAAAGCCAGCTGGTGCCTAACAGGGGTTGGATGTACAATGGGCCCTCAGTAAGTTGTCTTCTGTTGTTGCAAAACAAACAAACAAACAAACAAAAAACTAGGAGGACATAAATTTTAAGTCATGGCTCCAGCCAGAATGTATCACTTCAATTCTCTTCTCGCTATTTATTCATTTCCCTCAGAAAGAAATGGAGTGTAATGGCCCCGGGCACTTGTTGGAATACCGGAAGATGTCACTGCCAAGTTAAAATTTCTATAAAAGATGAACAGGATTTCTCCACAAAGCAGCAACCTATGCCATGGACGGACATCTGTATTCTACATGCTGACTCTCTGCAGTGTGTGAAGGTGCACACGGATGTACGTGCTTCTCTTCAAAGGACTTATATGCAACTGATTCATACATTTAAATATTCCCAAGTAGACGCATACCTGGGGGTGGGGCCTATTACATCCGTCACACCCTCATGTTCCTTAAAGGAAGACATTCTCTAACAAGTAGAACATAGTCACACAACTTCATTCCGATACATCTCGAACATGACCTCTCTCTATAGCTTCAGGCGCACCCTGGAACCATGGCAACTTGATTTTCTTCTCTTTGCAGTGAGGAAGATACCTGTGACCTCAATAGAATCCCTAAGAAATCCGATTCTCTACTAGAAAAGTAATAGGTGGATTACAAACCATTAATATGCAAACCGAGCATGGTGGTGTTTGAAACAAGATAAATGTGTGCTAGGCGCAGCTCTGCCTGTGTGCACATCAACTGACCAGTACAGAGGTTCCCTCCCGATGCAATGCTGAGTCCAAACAGAGAAGAGCGAGCAGGTGCCTGCCTCTGTGCGTGCTCACGTGCACTGAGATGGCACTGTCCCATTCTACAACGTTCTCTAACTTTCTTTTTTTAAAATTTATTTATTTATTATATATACACTTTCCAGGATACAGTGCCAGACCTCATTACAGATGGTTGTGAGCCACCATGTGGCTGCTGGGAATTGAACTCAGGACCTCTGGAAGAGCAGCTAATGCTCTTAACCTCTGAGCCATCTCTCCAGCCCCCTCAGTCTAACTTTCAAAATGTGGCTTAGATGGGACATGAAACCACATCTAGAAGCCACGTTCTTACCATGTTGTAGACCAGGTTTTTTTTTTTTTTTTGGTTCCTTGATATATTTTGGGAACTGTTTATCTTGTATTACATTCCAATTGGATGGATACATTTAAAAATTAAAATATAGCTATGTTTCTTTTTCCCCTTCATAATTACTTGCATTATATTCACAGAATACCCCTAAATCAATAGCTAATCAATGGGAAAATACTGGCTACAGGAAAATCTGCTGGTGCCATTGACCATGGACTGGCCTTTTCATCAGCTCTGTGGAGGTTTTATTAACATTTTGCATTAATGTCTATTTCAAATAGAGGTTTTACTGCAACTTCTGAGGGGGAAAAAAAAGGCCAATTTAGAGCTTAGAAGATGTAAATGTTCCCTTTCCAGCGAGTTTCTGAGAAGCGTCTAGGTGTTAGGTAACTAAGGCCAGAGCAGTCTCAGCTGCGCCTTGTGCATCTTTTACTGGACCGCCACTCCCTGCGTTATTGCTAATCTGTGAAAACCAGATTGTTAATGGTGGTTAAAAATGACCTCTGGGAGCCTGGATGTTTGTTCACTATTCCTGCTAATGTTTTCCATCTGGTGGGGAGGGGGGGAAAGCAGTCTAATACTAGATTAAATAAATGTGATTTAGTTGACAACGGGCCTCCAATTTTTATAAATATTCCATCAGGTTAGATGCATTTCGCTTTTCAAAATTAATGAATGGGTTTGGAGACATCCCCAAAATTAAAATGCTTACCTTCCTTCCTCCTACACTCATCGTTTAAGAAGCTATTTACAAGCAGAGAAGGTGGGGGAAGCCGAGAGACCTCAGTGCCTTAGAGACAGAGGACAGAACATTGTGCATGGGATGGATATCTTTCTCCGGGCCCCGGCCTCAAACATGTCAGACAGTAGAAGAAACCCAAGTAGTGCGAAGTGAGAAAGGGATGAATCATTAGCGTATAAAGGCACTGGGGGAGGGATGAGACCCAAAGCTGCTGCGTAGGGATGTGTCACCTTCTTGTGCTACCTTCATGATCCCATGAATGGTGCTCACCACAGCTGAGAGTGAGCCAGGCAGGACCAACCCCATGGCAACCAAATGCAACCTGAAGCCAAAGCCTGGGTACATAGTTCTGCTTTCCCACTCTCTCTGGGGTCCTCCAGCTCAGGTGGCCTCATGTTTTGGGAGCTATTTCATCCTGCCCCTGGTTTTGCCCATACTCAGCCATCAGAAAATGGACAAGAGGGATGGATGTGAGGAAGTGCCACGCTTCAGTTGACATAAATAGTAAACCAAATGAGCAGGGGCTAAAATTCACACACACAGTGTGGAGATTTATCAGAAAATTAGGAAACGACCTTCCTCAAGACCCAGCAATACCACTTTTGGGTATATATCCAAAGGATGCTCAGTCGTGCCACAGGACATGTGCTCAACTATGTTTGTCATAACCAGAACCTGGAACAACCTAACTGCCTCTCAACCTAAGAATAGATACGGAAAATGTGGTACATTTACACAGTGGAATACTACATAGCAGAAAAAAATAACGACATCTTGAAATTTGCAGGCAAATGGATGGAGCTAGAAAACATCATCTTGAGTGAGATAACCCAGACCCAGAAAGACAATTATCATATTTACTCTCTTACAAGTGGTTTTTAAACATAAAGCAAAGAAAACCAGCCTACAAACCACAATCCCAGAGAACCTAGACAACAATGAGGACTCTAAGAGAGACATACATGGATCTAATCTACATGGGAAGTAGAAAAAGACAAGATCTCCTCAGTAAATTGGGAGCATGGGGACCTTGGGGGAGGACTGAAGGGGAGGGAAGAGATGGGGGGAGCAGAGAAAAAATGTAGAGCTCAATAAAAAACATCCGCACACGTACACACACAAAAAGAATCACCAGTGATTACACACGCACAGCCGTTATAGGCTCAAGAGTAATCACTTTCCCTTGTATACCGTGGTATACTCCTGTTCAACGGATCCGTTGGTCATCAATGGGGAAAAATATCCACTCTAAATTCCTCTGGAGTTTCCAGGTCTTCTTATAACCTGTGTTCCTGCCCCCCCTCCCCCAGCTCGCCAACACAGATCCTTCACTGCATCCAGGCCTGTTTCTCACTGTGGATTGTTTCTGCCTTGTACTGTCCGTCTTGCCTAGCGTGCCTGACCCTCTTCCCACTTTCTATTCCAAAGCCAAACTCCATCCAAGTCTCCTTGGCATGGACCGAAGATTTCTCACTCTCTATCTTTGAGAGGATGGTTTGAGGCAGTTCAGCTTATGGGGCTGATTAGGTCATCAAGACAGATCCCTTATGAATGGGATCAGTGCCGTTGTCAGGGCTCTGTTTCATCAGGTCCTGCATAGCAAGGAAACTGCTGTCTGCAGATCTCCTAAGAAGCCCTCACTAGACACGGTGGACTGTTGGTACCTTGATCTTGAACTTCACAGTGTCTAGAGTTCTGAGAAATAAATACTGTTTAAGTTAGCGAGGTATTTTTGTTACAGCACCCGACAGGACTAAGACACTGCTTCCATGACTCAGTCACAGAATCTGCAAATGCGGATGATGATCGCTCCCTTCCTGGGCCGAAGTTCTGAGTGTCTTTCCTTTACCCTTCTGAAGGCAGGAACACCCATCACCCTACCCTAGGTACGCTGCAAATGCTTCCCACAAATGCCCGTCGTACTAATTTATTCCAGTTTGTGAAAGGAACACCAACCAATGCTATTGTAAATCTTCAAATGCCACGGGGATGTTTAAACTAATTCTTTTAGTTAAACCTAACTCTTTTAATTGAAAAAAAAATACATTCCAATTAATTTTAAAAAATCAGACTAAATCAGGCTAACTGTATTTTCAGTTCTGTTGGAAAATTTATGATGTCCCAATAAAAAATAAGTTCTGCTCCTGTCTGACATTTTCAAAGTTTCTGTGTGAAAACACATAGTGTGAATTCTAGCTAAAACATGGAAAATAGTAATTAACATAAATGTCTGCCCTGGCTTCCAATAAAATATCACATATATTAGAATTCATTAACTTTACTACAATAATAATTTTATTACAAAAATCTTTCATTTTTCTATTTATGTTAATGATTTATTTCTATCTTAGTGGCTAGAGATGAAACGTAGGACCACATGCAAGTTAGGCACACTCATTTCCCTAGGCTCAGTGACATGAGCACATGAATAGATGAGATGCCATGTTCTGTTGATGGGCACGGGACAGAAAAAGAAGCTAATAACACAGATGCCATTGAAACTCTCTCTGATAGCTCTGATAGCTCGCTTTCCTAGTGCTGAAAAGGGCTAGGCAGGCTTCTTGAAGAGAAAAAGCATCAGTGGTCTTAGTCAGTACCGGACCCACATGCTGTAACTCTGGCTGAGACGTGACCAGTAGTGGCAAGGCTGCTTACAGAGGCAACAAATTGAACTCTGCTGGGTTTCAGACCTGCTCTACAGGAAAGAACTCAAGCCGGGCATTGTAGACATGGCCCAAAGCATGGCCAGGGAACTTGTTGGTCCTCGGTGGAGCCCTATTCTGTGACTGTGCGGTCAGACTCTGTTCTAAAGATTTGTGCTGCTCCCAACCTTGCTCAGATAAGCTTCTTACTGAAGTGAGCAGTGGCCAATGCAGAGACTCTTACCTGCTCCATGAGTTCTGAGAATGAGTGACTATGGGGGCTCAGCATAGATGGGACACCCTCCCCACCCAAGTCGCAGAGAGTGGAAAGAACGGGCCAGCCAGAGGACTTGGAGGAGAGCTCTGACAAGCTGTCTTCTGCATATGATGTGACTATTGCATACAGGAGCTCACAGTAGCTGTGATTACCTGAACAAGATCCGTGCAAGATCAAGCCACGCAAAAATTCCAGCAAGGCTAGGGAGGGAATCCCAAGTTCCCACTCCTAGCTGAGCAGCTACTGACAGTTAATGGCTGGTGGGGAGGGGAGAGTCACATTCCTGTAGGAGTGTGGTCACTGGTAGGTTCTCCAAGCCCCTGTGGATGATCCCATTGAACTCAGTGGGTTAAAAATAGCAATAAATGAGTAAACAGTTATAAAAGGAGGACATGACTTTGGGAGGGAGATATGATGGAGGATTCTGGGGGAAGTTGGAAGGGAGTTATGAGAGGTAGATATAATCAAGAAATATTGTATACATGTCTGAAAATTTCAAAGAGTAAGAACAAATCTTTAAATTTTGAATTAAATAAATCAGATTTAAACACTGTAACCTGCATGTTCAGGTTATATACCCTAGAATGCGGGGTGTCTTACCGGTGTGGGGCACAATATCAAATCCAATTTTTAAAATAAGTAGTGAAAGATTTGGCTTTTGCCTATCCCTTCTCCTGAAAGGCCTCCCCTCCTTGGCATCCTACTCCTTGGCTTAGCTATCTCCTCAAATCTTTCTTGAGGCACACACAGCTCTCAGGGTCTCTGCCAGCCAGCAGCCCCAGAAGCCAGCACATTGATCCTCTGGATACTGTTACTGAAAACACTTGGTGAAGATCTTTTGGGCAACATGTTTGCTTGCACAGGAAGAAAGCATGTTTCCTCGGAAGGTCACTTCAGTAGATATACGCATTTGGATTGGGGACAGCTTCTGTATATAAGATACACATGTATTCTCACTTTCAGATGGCCGTGTCCAGCAAGCAAATGCTTCAACAGCCCTGGGGACTCTTGCATTCCTGTCTGCGTTCTGTTCCCAACACACTACCACATCATCTCCACCCGGATGGCTGCTCTGCTGCCCCCCTGCCTTCCAGCACTCTCTCCACAGGGCCTGGAATTTGCCAAACAGGCCTGTTGAGCTCCCAACATAAACACCGAATTTTAATAACTGATTTTGGCTTAAGACTTTTCTGCACCTCTTCTCTTTTCCTTGTAATGTATCTTAGAGGTACAAGTTAGATGGAGTCAAAATTAGTCTAAACTGAAATAATTGAACATTTAGCACATTTATGGGGTTTTAAAAGGTTCCTTGCATCCAGGAATAAGAAAGCAATTACAGAGGCTAGGGAGATTGCTTAGCAGGTAAAAGGTGAAGGCTGGAGTTTGGATCCCATGCACCCACTAACACAGGTGGATGTCATGGCTGGCCTGTATCCCAGAGAGTGAGAGACGAGATTCCCCTGCACAGGTTGATTAGCTAGACTAGAAGAATCAGAGAAGTTGGGTTCAAATGAGAGAAAGAGACCCTGCCTCTTTGCATAAGGTGGAAGCTGACCAAGGAAGGCACTCGATGCTGATCTCCAGTCTCCATGTGTGCACACACACACAAGTGCACCAACATGCACAAAAATATACTCACAAACGACCCGAAACATGTCACAAAGTCATAAGTCACATAGGGAGCGAAGTTAAGTGACTTTCTCCTCTGTCAATGGAATACAGATGCCTGCTTATTTCTTGGTATTACACTAAACTTCTCTGTGATGTTTGATACTTTTGTAAGGTCACAAAAACCAAAAAAAAAAAAAAAAGTCACTAAAGAACAGGCTAGCTATATACTACCTCACTGGTGAAAAGAGATTGTTGGAGCATGTAATGCCAGGGAGGTCACGATAAAACCCAGCAGTGGCACACTTCACGATGCATACCCAAAATGTATTATTGGAGTTGGTTGTGGCTACACATTCTTGTAGTCCCAGCAATCAGGAGGGACTATAAGTCAGAAGGACCATGAATTTGAGGACAGAGGGTTTATCATATTCTATAGGCAGATGAAATTAGATACAGAGTTTTATAATATTTTTTGTGTTGTTTACCCTAAGTTTCTTACAAGTGAGAGAATAAAAATTCAGATCTACTCCTCTGGCTTTTAAGAATTTCTCTTCTTTTTTTTTTTTTAAATCATAAGCATGTTCTAAAATCGAATGGAATAATAAATCAGAGTGCCTCATGTGCTATATATTCATGAGAAGTGTAACTGCTTCTTACTATTCTTGGAAATCCATCCCCAGCATATTAAGTACACTAGAGAATCATACCCGTGGAAATCAAATTGATTTTAAAACTTCTATACAGATAGCAAGATGTGGCTGTGCTCAGAGTCCGAAGGTGCTGGCGTTTCTACGATAAGAGGGACTGAACGGCAGGAGGATGCCTCTTTTCCTCATTTCCTTGACCTGCAATAGCTCTGAGCCCTCTCACCAGCTTACCCCCACTGCATTCAATTTCAAATCACTTAACTTCACTGAAGTTATTCAAAGTGGAGATGCGGAACCCACTCTGGGATTGCAAGGAAATCCTGTCATCTAGTTTTGAGTTGGTAATGTTTTGACCGAGCTGCTTTCCGTTTAAATCTGTCTGACTTCGTGTGCTTTGAAAGCTCTACTGCTTTCTGGGGGAGTTTTGGTTGCTTAAGACCATCTCGCTTGGCCCTTTGAATCATACACAACACAACAGCTACCATGTGTGATGTTTTTCCAGAGAGGATTTAAAAACTCCGTTACAAATGTCAACTTCAAATTGCTAAAAATAACATCATTAAGGCCGAAAGCCTGGAATAAAGGGGGTCTTGAACTGAATGAGGAACAACTCCACAGAAATAAATGTCGCAGATAAACCGAATTTATATCAGGGACCAGTTAATGCAAAAACTGCCACTGAGGATAGACAGACATATCTGTGTCTTTACGTAACCATGGAAACTTTCTGGCAGTTGCAGTCATAACTGCCATGAGAATGAAAAATTCATACAAAAGCAAAACCTGACCACTGATTTACCAGACAGTTTGAATTGTTTTTCTTTTCTCTCATGCTCTGCTTATTCAAAAGAGTTAAATATTGTACTGGTCATCTACCAAAATGTTGATTGAATTAAATGCTAGGAACATAGTTATGTAAGCCCCACTTGACTGTATTATGTTTTCCTATTTGGGTTTTGTTTTGAGGTAAGGTCTCACTATCTAGCATGGGCTAGCTTGAAATTTGTGGTCCTCCTGCCTTAGCCTCCTAAGTATGAAAATTCTGGGTGTGGCCTGGGTGGCATTTTATATACATTCAAATCATTTTATATACAAACCAGTCTGGCTGGTTTGTCTCCTGCTCTTAGTTGGAGCAACCAGAGAGCAGAGACCGGAGTGGCAAACTGTCTAGCATGTACGGGGCATTCTAAGCTAAGTGTGGAGCAAGTAAGTAAAGTCCACAGACTCATGTAGTCAGGAAAGCCAATGGTTGTCACATGGAAAGGAATCTCTCCACAGATGAGGAGGCACTGGGTGTAGTAGTTTCGTCTGCTACTATCTAAAGCAGCGAGTCACATATACACATGGTCTCTTTGACTTTTTTTTTTAGTTTTTGACACTGCCAAGTGAATAGAATCTGGTTATGACTAATGAATTAATACTAAAATACAAGTGCTCATTCTGTGATTTTTCTCAAATTGTGTTTCAATAGGAAGACTACAGGCTAATCAATTTTTACAAGTAAGGGGACAGCTGAGGGCGTAGCATTTATAATAGGGACCAGTTAATGCACTAACTGCCATTGAGGATAGACATATTTGTTTCTCTGCATCACCACTGAAACGTCCTGGTAATTACA
>NW_026067954.1:4336485-4358985 GCF_014885135.2 Alexandromys fortis | reverse complement strand
CCTAAAGGTGCATTTAAATAATAATAATTAGCTTGAAGGAGCCTAAAGGGGATATTTACATCTTTGTATGTGGGCTCCTCCTCCAGTGATGGATGGTGGACAGGGCTGCCTGGCCTGCTGCCTCCACCGCTGCTTGCTTTCTGGGGAGCCAGGGGTGGGGGCGGGGGCGCCGGCAGGTCCGAGCCTCCGGGGTCCCCCAGCTTCCCGTCCTCCTGTAGCAGCCTGGAGGAGTTCAGCGCGAGAGGGAAAGAACCCGTGGCGGGCGTCGTGCGGTCCCGGCCGCTCCCCTTCTCAGACAGCCCTCGGCCTTGAAGGAACCGGCTACCGCCAACCAGGGAGTCTCCGAGAAGGACCCCAGTCTCCTCATCTTCTTCCTCTTCATCCTCGAGGTCTCGACCGTCCTCCTCTTCCTCTCCTTCGAGTGGCTTGTGGCCCTCCACATCCACCTCTTGCTCTTCCTCCTCGTCCTCCTCATCTTCCGAGCTGTCCTCGCTTGGATAGCTGCAGCTGGTGCCCTCGGGGGACAGAAGGCCTCGGTGGTGCGGCTGCGGGGCCAGCGGGGGCGGCGGCGGCGGCGGCGGCGGCGGCGGCGGGGCTGGGTGGTGGCGCTCCGACCCAGGCTCATCTGGTTGTGGCGGCAGCAGCAGCAGTGGCGACGGCGGTTGCGGAGGGTGGTGGTGGTGATGGTGTGGGTGGTGGTGGTGGTGGTGATGGTGCGCTGGGGCAGAGTGGGGCGCGCCCGCCGACGCCCCGTGCAGCTTGGCCAGGCTCTCCGCGTCGTCCTTGCCGCCCACCGGTCGGAAGGCGCTGGAATGGTGGTAACTGCCGCCGCCCGCCTTGCGCCCTTCCAAGAGGTGCGGGTGATGGGGGGCCGGCACACGGGTGCCCGCAGGACCGGTTCCAGAGGACGCAGCCCCGGTCCCGGACGTCACTCCAGGCTCTGCGGGTGGCGTGGACCCGGCGCTGCAGTCCCCGCCGCTGCCGCCCGGGGGCGACTCGAAGAGCGCGTCTCGTGCTCCCGCGCCCCCAGCAGAGGGAGGACCGGAGCCAGGGCCATTGGTCACTACGGGGGGAGGCTGGCCCGGCGGGGGCGCTGCCTCGGCGCTGCCACCCGCGCCGCCCGGCTCAGCCAGGTCCAGGAAGGCCTGGCGCAGTAGGGCCGGGCTGTCACCCAGCGCGCAGCCAAGCGCAGACGGTGGCTGCGGCGGTGGCTGTAGGTAGGTGGGTACGGGCAGCCCGCCTGGGGTCCGCGGTGGCCAGAACATGCAGAAGGGCGGGTAGAAGGCGTCCTTGCGGCCCGCGGGCCAGAAGAGACCCGACAGACCGGCCTTGGGCGCCGCACCTGTGCTCCCGGCGCCCGCTCCCCCCAGGGCCTCGGCTGCTGCGCCCGCGTCCTCCTTCTTGTGGCACAAGCCAAAGGCTGCGGCCGCGGCTGGGAAGGTGTAAGGATGTGGGAAGAGGCCCCCGCAGCCCGGGAACTTCTGCAGCACGCCCCCGAAGGAACCCTTGCTGGGCACTGGGATGACTGGGTAGCTGCGTGGGCCTTTGGTGCCAGCTGCTGCACCAGCCCCCGCACTGGCGCCCACGCCCACGCCGGTCACGCATCCACCCCCGGCACCACTTGCACCCGGCCCTGCGCCGCCTGTGGCCGCGGCAACCGAGAGGCTGGCTGCAGCTGCCGAAAGGCTGGCTGCAGCCACCACGGCTGCCTCCTGTAGGGAATCGTCGTCGTCGTCGAAGCGCGGCCGCTTGTGATGGGCGTGCGGGGCGCCAGCCAGCTCAGCCAAGGGTGGTGGTGGCGGCGGCGGGGGTGGCGCGCCCAGTAGGTGCGGGCCCAGCAGGCCCCCGCCCCCGGCCACTGCGGCTGCAGCCGCCACCGCAGCTGCCTTGACGGAACTGAGCGGATGACAGGCCGGGTGTGCACTGGGCTGAGGCAGCGCGCGCTTGCGGCTGCCTCCGTTGAACATGGCCTTGACATCCTCCCAGGCGAAGACTAGCTCGTCTTGAGGGCTCTTGTCTGTGAGCTTGAGATGGCGGCGCCAGGAATTGAAGTTGGCAGCGTCTGGCTGGGTGTACTTGGCGTCCGGGGTGCGGTGGGAGTGGAAAATAAACTTGTTGGGTGAGAAGTACATGTTGCAGTAGCTGCATTTGATGCACTTGGCGCGAGAGCTGTTGTAGCGCGCTGGGATGAAGCTGCCGCGGCAGCCCCAGGCGCACTCGTGCGACACGTCGAAGGCGAAGTTGTCCGGCAGCTTGGGCGGCCGGTTTTCGCCTAGGAATGACTTACAAAGGCGCTCGGCCTCACGCTTGGTGATCATGCCACAGCGCCGCGAAGAGATCGGCATGGCCCCCGCGCGCCGCAGGATCTCCAGTTGGACAGGCGTACACTGCACGCACGTGATGCCCAGAGCCACGCGGCGGTTGTGGATCTCGTTGTAGCTGAAGTTCTTGAGAAGGGTGTTGGAGATCTGCGCCAGGCACAGGCGTTCCTGCCCGTCGATCACCAAGGACACGATGGGAATGCCATAGAGGATCACCTGGCCCACTTGGTTGGGTTTGAGGTTGGCGTGCCCCGGCCGCGGCTGGCTCAGTGCGTCGGGCTGGAAGGCGCTCGACGGCGATGCAAGTAGGATGTCGTTGGGCCCCGGCAGTGGGCTGGAAGCCATCTCCTCAACTGCAGAACCGCGGGCTTAGCGCTCCGGGTTTGCCTTGGAGACTGGGAAGGAAAGAAGAAAGTTGACTTGAACCTTCCGGTCTTAGAACAGAGGGAAGGGATGAGAACTAACTGAAAATTACAATGGCTCCTTGCCGTGGTTAAGACACTGGGAAACTGAGCGAGTTTCGGGTGCACAAAGGTCATCTTTTAAAATTCCCCTCAAGGTCTCCTTTGAGAAAGTTTAGCCACTTGGAGTTAGTAATTTGTTTTCCGTCCTACTCGTCCCAAGTAAATACTGTCCACCGATCTGTCTGCCTATCTATCGGTTTCAGCAAATTCCTAAAAAAACTCAAGACATCCCCGATTTATGGGAAAAAAATGATTGCTGGAACAAGACACGTGTCCAATAGGAATTAGAAAGAAATGACTGTGGTCGTTAATGATACACAAGTCATGAAGAACTCGGGCTTGGAGAGAGAGAGAGAGAGAGAGAGAGAGAGAGAGAGAGAGAGAGAGATCATTCAGACGTGCCTGAAAAAAATTGATTTTGGTTTTAAAAAATTAACCCAAACATCCTAAAAAGTGCTTTTTGTGGTGTCTGTGGTTTCCTTGGGGGCGAGATTCACTACTGATTAAAACATTGCTCATTAAAGCAAAACGAAATATCTTCTTCCTCATCCTTGCTATTAGGTATTATTTTATTTAGTGTAATTAGAAAATTTGAGGGCTGCGCGATTGCCCCCATATTTCCAAAGACCCCTTTCCTGAGCCAAGGTCGTCTAATTCTAGATAGACGGATCAAGAAGAAGTTGGAGACGTAAGCAGTAAAAAGTGCTTTCCTGTCGTATTTAGACAAGTTACGGGTCATGTTAAACCCAAAAGCTCGCAAAGGAACAGTTCTTGGGGATCACGACAGGCAGAGGATTAAAAAGTGTATTCCGTTGCACTTCTGTGACATTTGCCTCCTTGGCGATGTCGATACTGTTCTATGTCGAGAGTGTGCCCAAAAGTAACCATAATTTCCAGATTAGGTAACCAATCATGGGCACACTGGAAGTGGATTATGGATTCAGTCTGAAATAAAATTCTGATTTCACCTGGCCAGCTGGATACCCCAATGGATAAAAATAAAAACTCATTAAGTTGAAAGTAGAGCAATGGTAGAGCAAAGAAACCCAAGCGAAAAGAACGGTAAGTCAAACCAAGTTAAATGATGCGTTCCCCAGGAAAAGCAATGGTCTCCCCGGAGCTACTTGGACCATGCGTAGGCCGAAGCTGTCCTTTGCCCTGAAAAGTCACCAGTGTCCATCGCCTAGCAGCAAACTGGGTTTTATTACAGCGATCATAGAGAATACACTAACCGATCCCCTCAACCAAATGATTGCAACGATGTTCTGTCTTTGGGTCCCCATGACTTCTGAATGACCTCCTCTGACCTGCTGCCCCCGGGATCTTCAGCTCATATTACAGTCTGCGCTCTTCGACCTCCAAGAAGGCCGAACAAGCCTTCTCGTTCGAAGGAGAGGATCGCTAGGCGTGTCAGTCACTTCACAGATCAGAGGACATATTTTTAGGGGTTAGGGCATTAAATGGCACTCAAGGCATGGTGATTCTCGAGTCTGACACTATCAGACCTAGCTTCAGCTGATGACCCTCCCAGGTTCATTTTTCTCTCAGAGAAGACCGTATTATATCAATAAGACCCTGGGACAACTCGAACTTTCGGTTCTTAGAAACACGAACCACGGATGCTGACTTGGTTCCGCGTTAGGAAGCGCAACCTTCTCGCGGAAGACCCGGGAGATATGCCTCCTCTTGGATGTACCCCCACTTTTACCCACAAATCCTTCCAGAAACTCTGTCAGCAGAGACACAAATAAGATTTCGGTTGAGATACATTTTGAGGGGTGAAAGGAGAGACAAAAGTTAGTTGAGCTGGAAAGGGAACCTGACAAACTTCTCCATCTGCCTCATGAGTCAACGACCCGCAAATTCATTCTGGTTCTGCTACCCATCATTTCAGAGGCCCGCCGCCCCTTCACCTATGGCTAAAACTCCTCAGCTCCGTTTCTTCAACCTCCAACTGGGTGCCGAGTCAGGGCGGGCGGGTTTGGGTCGTACCTGATAACCCCTCGATGTCTTTAGGCGCGTGGCTGCCGGCCCATCTTCCGAGGGCGCTCGGAGGCGAAGCATCCAAGCGGGTCCTCGAATCCAGCGGGCGGGACTCAGGCGAGCTGAGCGAAGATCCCCGCGCTGGCGCGAGCTAATGGCGCTCGAACCCCGGCGGGGGGCAGAATGAGGGCCTGGGTTGAGGCGGGGTGTCCCCTCCACCGCAGAAAGTGTGGGCACGCAGAAACCCGCGGCAAGCGAGCCCCAAGTGGAGCGCTGTCTGACAGCGCCTTTCTCTGTCTCTGAACTCGTGTCCGATGGAGGGGACGCCACCCAGCGGGCAGGGTGACGTCACCGTCTCCCTGACACTCCACATTAAAGGGCTGGCATGTTACAGGGAGGGAGGGGGAGAGCGAAAGCGAGAAGGAGCTACATTAGAGATCCTTTCCCAGCAGACACGAAAAGCCACCACCTAGCCCAGGGCAACTGACAGCTCCCCAACAGGAGAACAAAACACAGCAATGAGAGGCTGGAACCCCTGATCTGGTTTAGGAGTCCAAAGCTGAACTGCTTGTGTGCATCCTGGGGAGATTCTAGAATATCTGCAAACTAAGAGTCTGCCTGCCTGTATTAGCCCCTCCTCAAAGCCACCCTCCTTCCTGAGCGATTCCTCCTAGCAGCCCCTGGGTCTCCGAAGAAACAGAATGCAGCCAGCAGGGCAGCACCTCCTTTGAAACACTGCAGACTAAGAGCAAGAAAAGAAATTTCTACATAGAGTGACCAATGCGGAAACTGGGAGAGTCCGGAAGAGATAAGTGACCCCAGGTTTGCCTTTACTTTTCAGGGCAAAGCAGCCACTGAGCCTTGTCTGGTCTCTGGTCCATAGTGAGTACAATTGAGTGAAGACACCAGTGGGTGCCAGTGTGCATTCATCTACCAGCCATGGGTTAGACCACTCCTGTAACTCATCGTAGAAGATCTGTGCAGGCCATGCCACAAGCGTAGAGTGGTCTATTACAGAGTCCCCAACATGGCAGCCCTTTGGACAAATTGCCAATTCCCCTGGAGAAATACATTTCTAGAGACTTCTGAAAGAGCATGCAGACCCTTCCCCCCAAAAAAGCGCACTAAGATGAGACAGAATTTTCCCCATAGTCCCCCAAAGTGGGCACACCCTGGGATATTAATGAAGTGTGCGATGCGTCTCCTAATTGGCTGGCTCTTAAGAGTAAAAGCAATCACTGGCCAGTTTATCAGAAACTAAAGAAGCCATTTGTTTGGAGGACAGTCTAAGGAAGGTACTTGCTGTGACAGGAACAGCAAGTTATATTCTTGCAGTATTAGTCTAGATGAAGTCCGTTCACTGCCAGGCAAAACAGGCTTAGGGATGGACAGTTCTGCTAGAGAAAGGATGGAACTACCTCCACTAAGTCCAAGGCCCAACCAGATCCCATCACAGCACAAACACACAGTCCCTAAATACAAGTATAAAAATGTGAAATCGTACATCTTCAAAGGTTAGCAAAGTCAGGTAAGAAAATCAGGGCCTTTGCTCAGGAGTTTGTTTGTTTTTTTTTTTACCAATATCCTGAAAACAGTTTGAGGGACATGAAAATGGTGGCATTTGTGGGACACCAAAGTTTCAAATGGCAGTGAAATAATTTTCCAACAATCTTCTTATTTCTAAGAGCACCAAAAGCACAAATTAGATCCTGTCTTAAGGTGCTGAAACCAGCCCAGTGCTTTCTGTCTAATGCTCCAAGATGAAGAACTTGGATTTGGGGGCTTTCTTGTTCATTTGTCTAAAAAAAAAAAAAAGCACCAAGGTCATTTTCCAGTCTCATTACCAGAAAACAAGTCATCCCTAAGCCCGTTTCTCTCTCCTCCCCAAGATTCCAGGGCCAAGCCTTCATCTTCCTTCTCCATTGCCTCCTTTTTGGAATACACTGCCGCCCGCATCTACAAAATAGGTTTAGACTTGCTCCCAGCTCCCAGAGCCCAGGCTGCTAGAAGGGAAGCTCTAGTTACACAGGAAGCTGAAAATGGGCGGGCCTTGAGACTGGGATTGGGGTGACAGATGCTGATCGTCTCTCACTGAGGTGTCCCTCGGAAACGCCTGGGAAGCCCTGCAGGGAGGAAGCGCTCCAGGGTCCAAGCTTTAATCACACAACTCCCTTATTTACTAAAAAGGCAGATTCTTACTTTTAAAAAGGTGTCTTCAAAAAAAATCTGCCTGGAGGTGGTGGCGAATCCCAGCACTGAGGAGGCAGAGGCAGGGGGGACCTTTGTGAGTTCAAGACCAGCCTGCTCCACAAAGCAAGTTCTAGGATGGCCAGAACTGTTACACAGAGAGCCCCTGTCTTGAAAAACAACAATAACAAAGACAACAAATCTCTCTCTCTCTCTCTCTCTCTCTCTCTCTCTCTCTCTCTCTCTCTTTCCTTTTCTTTCTTCTCTTTTCTTTTTAAAAAATCTCATCTGTCCTTCTGTCTCTACAGTGAAGCCACACCCCGGTGGCACCGACAGTCACTTTTTCCTTACCCAGCACACTTTGGAGGGTTATTGAATATAATCCTGACACTTTGTTTTTTTTTTTTAAAGTTTCATTAGAAAGAGAAATGTGTAGTGTAAGGCTAAATATTTTTATTGAAATAATTATAAGAAGAGTCAATATTTTTTTTTTTCCCCAGTGAGCCTGGCTGCCCTGCAGTTGCATTCTTGGAATTTGAAGGCTTGAACAAGTTATTTTTAAAGTGAACTCTGCTCTCAGAGAGTCTTGTCTGTTGTCGAACTGAGAAGGTACATAGAAACTCATTTGTGTTCTCTGAACAATTCTCTTCTCACTGCCTCAGACCCTTTGTTCTGAACAAGTCCCCTGTTGCTGATCCCCAGGGTTGTGCCAGTCCTTGCCCTGGCATCTGGGACCCTGATAGACCCTGGGAGGAGTTGGCCCAGGCAGGAAAAGACTGTTTGGGATGAGTTAATCAATGCTTTCCTATTCGAGCGGACGTGCATTTTACACGTCGGGGCCTCTCCTCAGCCTGCTAATTGATTCAAATAGTTTCATTGGTTAAACTGGTGTCACCCGTTTGCATGATCTATCACCGCACAAAGGAGAGCATTTCCACTCCCTTCTCCATTTCGGGCGGCTGCGGTTCACCCAGGCCAAGGACAGGTAAAGGAGCCCAGACGCCGGGACCCAAAGGAAAACCACAAACCGAGCTCCCTCCCTCCCTCCCCCTCGGAACTGGAGAGGCAAGGCCTCCATGCAAGAGCACATGGACAGCAATCCAGGGCCCATGGAGTCATAGCTAGGGCTATTAACAACTGATTGAAGGGAACTCAAACCAAGGCAGGGCCCAGCCCAGCTTCTTCCATTTTGGAAGCGGGTTGATTCCTAGCCCGCAGTGGGTGGATCTGGCTGAATAGGACGCCCTGGACAGAGCAAGGGGAGGAGCTGTCCGCGGTGCTCACTCAACGCGTCGCTCGGAGGCACAAGGGATTCAGGACGAAACTTCCCAGCTTGAATCCACGGGTGCATTAGATTAAGGTTTGGGCAGAGGCAGAACCGATTGCATTTAAGAGGCAGGCAGGAAGTGATGTGGGAATCACACTTGTAACTTCTCATATCTGCCCCGGTTCGAAGATAAAGACCTTAATACAATAAATCCATTACAATCAGATAGCTCTCTTCCCACTCTTACCTTGGTGCTGAGGAACCCAGAACCAATTTATATAGCAAAAGATTTACCCCTTATCGCCCCCCCCCATCATGCCTGTTTCCCTTTTGTTTACACTGTCAGGTAGGAGTATCTCTGTTCCTGTCCTTGACATAGATGCTCCTGGCACGGTGTTTCTGTCTCAGTTGGGAGACACATGATTTCCTGGTCACTCCCAGGGGTGTGAAAGGAGATCCATAAGGAAACTTGAAGCCTGGTGGACAGATGAAGTCACCAAATAAAGGGGTTTTGTAGTTATGTAGTATAAATTTCTCTGTGACCACTTACTAGCTGTGGAAATTTGCTCAGGTACCTACATTTCACTAGTTGCTACCTGCAAAACGAGGAGATTGGCAGGGAGCTCACTGGGTTGAAGTGAGAATTAAGTAATATACATATGGTGTGCTTGGCACATTTTATACATGGTATTTTAAACCGACCTTCCCTGGAGAATGAGAACAACGGCCCCATCTGTTAGAAGATGTGTTAGATAGCATCAACGGTTCCATAATAAATATAACATCGATGATGCTTTAACTTAATGCAGAGGGGAAACCATGTTACCCTCAGGAATACAAGTTTTTTTTCCTCTAAAACTGTATTTTGCTCTTAACTGATAGTGTCTTTTTAAATTCTTTATTTTGTTTTAATGGTGTGTTTGTGTGTGTGTGTGTGTGTGTGTGTGTGTGTGTGTGTAGATACATGCACAGATGCCCGAGGAGGCCAGAGATGTTGCCTTCTCCTGGAGTTGGAGTAAATAGGCATGGTGAGCCGACCAATGTGGGGACTGGGAACTGAATTCCAGTCATCAGCAAAAGTCACACCAAGTCATCTTTCCAGCCCCAGGCCGGCACTGTTTATTTGTTTATTTAATTATAAATGGGGTCTTGAACTTTGAGTTCTCTTGCGTGAGCCTACTCACTGCTGTGATTCTAATCATGTGCCACCACCCCAAGTTCTAGTGTTTATTTTATATACAAGTAGTCAAAACCCTGGTTGTTTGTTTATCCCGCTGTAAAGAAATGAATGATAAAAATTACCAGGGCTAATGGCCATAATGACAATGCTCGCCAACTGCTCTCAGTTCTCAATTGCCATCCTTTCTACAACTTGGCAAGCCTAGCTCAAGCTTGCTGATTTTCATTCCACTGACTCATTCAGAGTCCTGTGAAGTAAAACAAGAACCAGAAACCAACCAAAGGGTCATTCGTGATGGACATCATAAAGAAATCATATAAAAGGTGTTTGGAGGCAGATGCAGTCTTTGAGGCTTCTCTAAATATTGTCTCTTTAAAAGGATCCTTCCCCCAGCTGCCTGTGAAAAGCAGTGAGAACACAAACTTTCTTGGGGAAAGGAAGAAAAGAAAAAAATGCACCCCTAAACTATGTACCCTTAAAGTCTTCATGCGAATCAATGATTCCTTCTTAACTTTCAAGCTCATACTTTTTGTAAGAAATAGAAACTCTGGGGGAACCAAATCTTAATTTTTCTTTATCAAAGGAAGCCATTATTACAAGGAAACTTGAACTTGGGTAAAGAGCAGAGAAGACTCTTTATCAGTTCAGAGACCAGGAACAATTAAGACAGTTGCTGCTGGGATTTTCTTTTTCCCTTTTTAAGAGAGAGAACAAACATTTATCTTCTCAGAGTCCTCATACACCTATGAACACAGCAAGGCATGTATGCACATCGTCTATAGGAAGTAATAAATTCAGACTGGCACATGAAGTTAGCATACATGGATGGCGGTCACTTAACAAATGCTAGCTGATCAAGGTGAAAGTCAAAGGCAACAAAAACATCCAAAGATTTGGGGATGCATGCTTTCCCCAAATACACCTGCAAATCTGCATCAAAGATGAACAGAGACAGAAGGAGTAAGCCTGTGCACCAGGCACTCTTCCCTTCCCTCTCCTCTTTCCCCCTCTCCCGGAGCGTATACACACACACACACACACACATGACCCACCCCCTCCACTCCCCTTCTCCGCACACTGAAAAGGAGGGGGTCCTTTGAAATGGAGGTGGTCCCAGCTGGAAAACCCCGGAGCTCATTTAGATCACATCACTTCAGGCTTTTGTCTCTGCTCCTGAATAACCTAGGCTGCTACAACAAAAGGATAGGCATCTACATGGAGTTTTCATTGGCAAAGATGCAGCTAAAAGATGCTGCTATAATAATGAATAACAAGACAAGATGCTTGCCTTTTTTTTTCTTTGATTGCCATTCCAAAAGAAGGGAAAAGAGAAAAGAGGATAGGGAGAAAGTGATGCAAGATGCAGAGATTGTAAAAGAAGAAACCGAGGCAAGTATATGGGTGGATTCCCACAAGAGTCTTTAATTGTATGAAGATTACAACCACTACAAAACATAGCAAATGGGGCTCGGGTTTATTTTAGTCTATAAGTATCTCTTTATTTCAGGGAACTAGTTTAAGAAGTGACTGACACAGAAGATGTAGAACAAGACCTTTGACAGCTTGGAAAAGAGGGAGGGAGGTGGCTAGGGGGAGGGGTAGAGATTGTTGACGTGTCGCTGGAGAGAAAACGACATAGATGCACATTTAACATCTCCCCAACTGACACTGCTAGATGAAACATTCGGTTTTATTTTCTGGGGAAATGAAGGCATTTTTGTTTTTCTTTGCCTGTTATTTTCCCCAACACCACCCACCTGAACAAAATCTGTTTGCCCCCAAGCTTGGTGCTGTTTCCTACTACACTAATAAACTACCAAGTGCTCGCTGGGTTTCCAGTAAGCAGCATGCCTTTAGTGTTTCTTCTGCATGCAAACTTTAACTTTGTGTTAGCAAATGCTGACCTGACACATTAGTCAAATAAATCTCATGGTTAACTACCCCAACTTGGAAGCCTTTAAGCACCAAGGATGAAAGAGGTTTTTGTTAAAAAAAAAAAGAAATACCCTGAAACACACACAAAAAACGAAAGGTTCTTGCAACACTCTATCTGAATAT
Source organism: Alexandromys fortis (assembly GCF_014885135.2). Taxonomy (NCBI): domain Eukaryota; kingdom Metazoa; phylum Chordata; class Mammalia; order Rodentia; family Cricetidae; genus Alexandromys; species Alexandromys fortis. The sequence continues at coordinate 4,347,525 of NW_026067954.1, read as the reverse complement.
TTGCGGGTGTTATATTTTCAGGAATATCCCCAGACCAAAGGCAATAAGCATCCCAAACTTTTCCAAAACATATTATGATATCACCGACAAACTCTTAATGTGGGCAAATAATTAAATTTTCCATCTTTTAGAACTGTGTAACCTTGGGTGTCTTAGAAACAAATTGCACAAACAAACCACGGAGATGAGTACTGAGGGTTTCAGAGGAGGCATAATGAACCAACTTTAATTACTAACTTGAAATTAAAAATGTAATATACAGATTTAAATTTATTTTCACCTAAATTGTGTATAAAATTATATGGCTTTTGCAGGCTAAGAAATGCTTTGTAACCAGCCATGCTGCTAAAAAGTCTGAAGTAGTTTCCAAAAGCGAGTTCCCAGACTCACACAGTAATAATGACACATTTATCATTACTGATGACCACCTACTGGGTAATTATTGCTTTGTTACTACTATTACAATCAAGAGATTTCTTTATTTACTGTTAACATTCACTTAAAACTTAATGTTAATGACTGTTCTGAATTCACCAAAGAGAGTTTTCTGTTATATTTCAGAAGTACTTACGTTCTGGTTCAGAAATGGAAAACCATATCACAACAGAATAGAGGGCTAGGCAAATACTTCATTCTCACCTTCTCCTGAGAACATAAATGACATTCTGAGGATTTCTGGAGCAAAATTCTCTGGCTCAGAATTGCCAAAAGGTCAGCATGATGCAACCACTTGACTTGTGCTAATTATGTAAGTATTTTATTACAGGGGATCCATTCATTATTGATACTTGTTTGCAGTAGCTTCCTACTTGGGAGAGTTGTGTTTTATATGAGAAGTAAACAACTCATTGCGGCTCCAGGGCTGGCCTCTCCCATCTGATTTCTTCTTACCCCTTTGTCTAGCTTCACATTCCTCTTAGGTTTTGTCCCTATTGGTGCACAGGCAATCCCAGAAGACTCTGCCCTCCATTCCTGTGCCCCTTCAGAACTCCTAGATCTTAAAAGTAAGCTCTGGGTTTGCAGAGTTGGAGGGGAGTTGATATGGGTGGGAAAATGTAACTGACTTCAGAAGCTGAAGCCTAAACTCCTTGAGGCTTGGTCAATACTTTTCTTCTTGATAAGCTGCTTGTAATTCTCAGTTGGGGAGCATCATAAGTCAAGCTGGGGTTTTGGAACACTCAGGAGATGAGCATTCTAAAGAGGGTATGATGGAAACTCTTAAGCAGTAGACAAACTCAGAGGGAGGTTCTTGGAGTCCCTGGCAGCCCTGAGTCCACTGTCAGTGGTGGTAGTGCAGTCTACAATAACTTCTTCCAGATGCTGATGTCAGTTCTACTAGTAAGCCACATACCTGTGCTTGTGGGATGGTTGGCCTTAAGAAGTCCCGGTGAAATACTACACTACATTGGCTGGCTGCTTGGTCCAGAGACCCTGGAGAGTTTTATTCTATAAACTTGTATGGCCATCTGTCCAGTGCTCCCTAGAGAAGTCAAAGGCCCTGGCAAAGGCCTCCAGCCTAAACACAGGCATTTTGTCTTGGCTTTTAATATATGTTCTGAGACTCCTAGACCCTTGTTAGTTTGGAGGCAAGATGTCAGGAAACCAGCAAGTTGGAGGCTGAAGGGAGTTTGAAGTGGAAGTGCATGTGAGGCAGGAGAGGATGTGACAGGAAGGAAGCAGGAAATGGTCTGCTCCTTCCAGCTGTGGAGGATGCAGGTAGGAAAGAACCAGCTGGAAGCTGTAGTCCCAAAGGACGCTTGGATCGCTAGAGAAGGATGAAATCGTGGGGTCTGGAATGAGGTAGAGGGAACCTTGGGGGAAAGCACCTACAAGTTAGCTGAGATTGAGCAGTGCAGGTCACAGCCCTGAGCCAGAACTGACAGAGCTGAGATCCCAGGTTCACCCTGAGTCTTTACTATGGAACTTAGAACTTCACACAGAGAAGAGGGGAAGACTCAGCTCCTAAGGGCTCTGTGAATCCTGGTGAGGGAAAGGGAACGATGGGGAGTTGGGGAAGAGTTCAAAGTGCGTGTTCCAGGTTTGGTCAGACCACACTCCCCCCCGCCCCAAGCTAGGCTCCTTGCCTCCTGCTTTTACCCCGTGCCAGGGTGAAGCAGCTTTGATCTATGGAGGAATGCCGTTCCCAGCAAGGCTTCTTTAATGGTCCTTTAACAAACTCTTCGATCTCTCTTTGGCCGCTCTGGCTCTCACTCACCTCCTCCTTCTTGCCTTCTCCACTGCCTTCATCAATTATTTATGACCAGCATTAATTATTCAGGAAAAGAGAAAACTCCAGCTTTGGGAACTTCACTAAGGGGAGTTAGTTGGGGGTTCCTCTCTTGTGCCCACAGTAGTTTTGAGGGTTGGTCTTTGGGACTGCATTTGGCTCGATCTTGCTTCGAAGCACAAGAGAAAGGGAACCCAGGAGTTGGACAGGAAATGGAGTGGTGGGTGGGTACACTCCTCATTTTGGTCTGCTCTGGCCGCTGACTGCTTTGTGTAACCTCCAGGGACCAGAACTTACGAAGCTCGTCCGCAGGAGTCGCTGTCCGGACCTTGTGGTGCTGGAACCGCCGGCTTGATTTCCCCTCCCCAAGGCTGCGGGTTTGAGGGCCGGGAGGTGGGTGTGTGCACCGGAGGGTGGGTGGTAGTGGTGTGGGGAGGAAGGTCTGGATTCGTCCCCAGGCAGGAGGACTGCTCTTCAAAAAGTCTTGTTTGTCTCCTTTCCTTTCAACTGCCCCCCCCCAACCCTGTGACACCAGGAACGCTGTAACCAAAGATTAATTGCCTTAATCAAATCGATCCATCCTCTGCAATTAATCTTTTACCAACAAATTAGAAACAATTTACCTCAACCTCCTGGGCTGGGAAGAGGGAAGAGGTAGGGTGGTGCGGGGAATGGACTGGATGGGGGACTTTGACAAAACCTACAAAAGGTGCGAGGCGGGCACCTAACGCTAGAGGGGAGGGAGGAGGTTGGGGTCAGCAGCCGGGCTCCAAAGGGGCCGGAAATTCCTGGAGTGCCTTTCAGCTCAGAATTCTCCAAAAGAGTAGCGGCTGAGGGCAGAGGATGAGACCACTTACCTGTCCGCGCCGCCCGCGCGGTCTCCGGCCCTTAGCGCTCGGTTCTCCCGCCTGCCTGGCGCTCGGCGGCTGCTGCGCAGCTCCGACTCCCGCGGCGCACGCCGCCTCCCCCGCGCAGGATCAGTCGCCGCCCGCAGCCCGCGTTCCACTGCGTTCCTGCTTGCGGGCGGGTCCTCCTCCGCGTCCCAGTCCGGTCCCGCCCCTCCCCTACTCTTCGGTTCCTGCAGCCCCTTAGCTCTTCCCACTCCCTTTCTCCGCAAGTTTGTAAGTTTGGGGTGAGGGTCGATCTCCTCGTACCCAGCTTCTCGGTTTAGCTTGCTCAGATCCGCACCCCCACTTCCCAGCTCAGACCTGGTCCTCTGACGCCGCCTGTTGGTCAGGCAGGGCGACAGCGCGGAGACCGTCCTTCACCCCTCACCCTCTCCGTGCCCAGTAGTCCAAACAGCACCAAAAGAAGGCGAGGTTGAAGGCCCGGTAACTGCAGTGAGGCCTAGGGCAAAAGGTTAGTCGTGCACATCAGATGAGCTTCACTTGGGCTAACAGGTTGTCCCATGGTCTGCAGGTTTCCTGTATACACCCCTTCCCCAGTTCGGCTGGGCCAAGAGGCTGGTGCCTTTTGGAAGCATTGGTCGTGGACACACCAATTGTGTATCTATGGAACTGAGGGGAAAAAGCTGGGAAGGTTAAAATACCGAGACTGAGTTCTCGATAAGGAGGTGGAGAAGCTTCTGGGTGAATCGGAGGTGGGGAGGGGTTGTGAACCATTCTCATTAGGGAGGGTCAAACCTGGGGTGGGGAAAGTTTGCAAGTGTGGGCCAGTGGTTTCTAGGTAGAGCTCAGGGCTGGGGAGGGAGAGAGGAACTAGGGATGAGGACAACGTGGCCTTACATGGAGAGGCTTTGTGCACCGGCCTAGTCTCTAGGCAGGTCTCCTAGTGAGGGTCTCACTCAAGATCAACCTCCCCTTTGCACTTCTTGGCAAGTCTTGGTCTGGCCTCTGCTCCACCAAGGCCTCCCCACCCGCATCCTGTCTTTTTCATTCAAAGAATTGATGTACTGTTTCTCACTACCCCCTCCTTCTCTAATAAACGATTCCCATAGATTATTCGATGTAGAGAAGGAAGGCGGCTGCTTAAAAAACAAAAAGCCATAGCCCTAATGAGTTCAATTACAATGTGGTAAACACATTGCCTCTACGCTTTAATTAAGCCTGCTGCCCAATTTTAACTCATTAGTAATTCATTAAGACAACAGCCCCGTGCTGGCGGGTGGAAGGCACCACAGACTGATGGTGTTGGGCGGAGTCCGCACACTGCTGTCCACCAGGGGCCCTTGCGTTGGGCCGAAGAGAATATCAGGTTTGCGACCCAGTGGTTTCAGTATCTATTAAGACCCGAATACCCTCTCCAGATGCACCAGATTTGGCAGCTCTGTGCGACCAAGATGGTCTGTCCAATGCCAAGGCCCTGGGGTTTTAAAAGTTTGCAAACCTGTTGGGTAGGAAAAGGTGGTGTGGGGCGGAGCTCTGGCCGAGGAGGGAGGGTTCGCAGGCTAAACCAGGTGCCCAGGTTAGGTACTTTCACTGTCCTTTCACTTATTAGACGTAAGGGGGGGGGCGCTAGGTTTGGCTTTAGCTTTCAGCGCTATTACAGTCTGCACGCTTGGAGAGAAACCAGCCCATGGTTTTTGAGCGGGGGGGGGGGGGGGATGAGGATCGTAGTGGGAAAAGAGTGCTGGCTGCAGAAGGAGAGATCTGGAGGTAGGAGCCTAGATTCCCCTTTATCCTTTTCGCTCTCTTCTGAGTGGTTAAGACCAGACTCTGTATCTGTAACTATGCGGGTTCAGACCAGCACATGAGGCCATCGCCTTGTGGACAAGAAGGGTAAGTGTAGCGGAGTGAATCGTGCCCTGGCAATGAGTCAGCAAGCAGTTATGGTCGTGCCTTTCCTAAGGGAGAGAGTTTAAGACGCCTCCTCCCCCTCCCATGGCTAGGTTCTAGAAAGGAAGTGTCAGCGTGTTCTGGGCAGCACAGTTTGGACAGGACTGAACTCAGGTACCCAGGCTCCAGTGTGGAGTTCCCGAGGCAGAGAGGGTTACAGAGAGAAGCTTTGGTTAATAAAAAGAACTTGGAGTGGCTTCCTGTCCCACTTTGGAGGCTTTCTTTGGTTGGAAGAATTCCTGGTCGCCCCGGCTGCTCACCGCGCCCCCTAGGAGCCGCGGGAACTTGTCCAGTGCTACGTGGGCCGGCTCCGCCTCCCGAGGGGGGGGGTGGAGACTCCCCGCGGTCAGTGCGAGCCCCAGGGCTACGGCTGTTTGCGCTCCCTCCACCCCTGAGCTCTACTCTGTGGCGGGTTGCGTCTGCTCTCGTCCGGCCGCTCCTTTCCCTGGTCCGAGCTGCAACTGCACCTAGAAGCTAGTGCACGGACGGGATTACCTCTCGGCCGAGGGTAATGGTCCCGCGGCCAGGTGGCCCAGGAGGAACGCGGGACGCTGACTCTTGATGCTTGACTAGGATGAGCGAGAGGAATGTCTTGAATGCCCCACTCGCTCCCGGAGGAAGGAAATGCTGCAGGTTCAGGCTGGGTACTCCGGGGACCAGGGTCCTAGCTGGCGTTGCACTCTTTGGATTCTCTGGGGAGGGTTCGGAAGACATCTGGCCCCCGCCGGAACTGAGTCTCGGTCCAGGAGTATTGAATCCCTCCCAGGAGGGTGGGCGGCAGGAGAGCGTCTCTTGTTAGCTGGGGCGCAGAGTACCCATACCCGGGTCCCGGTGAGAGGTTACCCTGGGTCTGGGGAGTGTCGCTTGTGGTTGTTTTCCGGGAGCCGCGCGCTGGCCTGGTCGGTCTTCCTGCCAAGGTCTGGCCTTGCTGCAGCGGCGCCTTCCCGCGTTTGGATTGGGGACTGGCCTCTCAGATCTCCCTGGGAGAAAGGTCCCTCTCTAGTCCTGGGTGCGATCAAAGTACAAAAATGTGACCCGCACCGCAGGCGATCGGGGCGCTTAAAATACTGAGGGACAGCGACGTGATCAGCATGCGAACAAGTGGACAGTCTCTCAGGAAACCCTCCTCTTTCTAAGAGTTTCCGGGTTTGGAATCCAGTTAGACGTCTGTGGGGGAACTCAGGCACGAGGGCATTTATCCTCTTGGGGGAAAAGTTACCGGGAACAACATTTCAGAGAAATCCCTCGCGTCGGATGTTAATTACAACTGAAATAGATTGTCTTCCTTCTCTAATTCAAGGACTGGGAGGTAGGATATAATCTGTTCTGTAGACAGTGGAATTATTAAGTACTTTTTTTGGTGAGTTTTGGGACACGGATCACTTCTCTACACTGTCAGGTGAACTATCCTGTTCCCTGCAAAAGGAGGTGGTCTCCTTTTGTCAAGTGCTACTATTCTAAACCCCACTCCACTCCCAGCCTGCTTTAATCTTATTTGGGATGCCGAGTACAGGACCGGAAGCCAGTGTAGAGCTTGGAGATGCCAAGGTTTCCCCAAGAAGGGCCTAAGCCAATCTGTGGATTTCATGTAATTTGCTTTCCTTTCCTTTCTGCTGCGAACCCCCACAGCACGTGCAGCTGAGAAGACAGACCCTTAGAAATCAACCATTAAAATACTGAAAAATGTTGTCTGCTATTTTGAAGGGTGTCTCTGGGGACAAGCATGCCATCCCATAGTTTAATATTATAAGGTCTCGGGAGAGGTGTGGAGTGGCAGGAAGAGGGTGAGAATCACATCTTTGGTAAGGCACAGAAAGTAAAGATCCCAATTTATTAGTCCCAAATAAGCTGGCTAGTAACCGTTTACAAGCCTGTTTTCACAGGGCTGGCAGAGCATAGGCAAGAGCTTATGACAAGCAGGCAGGAGGTAAGTGGGAGGCTCCGGAGATGCTGTCTTAACCCACTGTAGCAATAAAACAGTAAGAACATGTTGACTCATTCTTGAAGTGTTTTCTTGGAAAGAAGGAAAAACACGTTCACGATTAAAATACTTATATGCTCTCTATATGAAGACCCTTTCATTGAATTATCATGTGTCTCCCTTGAGGTTGGAATCACTCTCTTTGAAAACTGAAGCTCAGAGAGGGTGCCTTTTTCTCAAGACCACACAGCTAGGTAAGTAGCAAAACCTGGTTTCAAGTTAACATTTGTTTAGATTTCAAAATATGTTCTCAATTAATAAGTGACACTGTGGACCACTTTATATTCATCATGCCATTTTATCCTTGTAATGTTATTAAGTAGGCGTGGCCCACCTTAACTGCATTTGGACTATAATTCTCTATTCAGAAGGCAGATTCATGACAGTTCATTTTGAAACTGATATTTGAGGGAATATATTTGGAGATATATTACAGTCCAGGTTTGGTTGTGGATTGTCACCCAAAGGTTCATGTGTTGGATGTTTGGTTCTCAATGCAGCAGTATTAAGAGATAGTGGAGTTTGAGAGGATGGAGCCTTAAAAACTGGGAGGTGTTTTGGTCAATGGGTGTTTGACCTCAGAAATGGCAGAAGTGATTCCTGGGATTTTCTGGGGACTTTTCGTTTTCTTGAGAACACGTGACTATGAAAGAACATGCTTTAAGGCTGGAGTTGTAGTTCAGTAGTAAGGCCCTGGGTTTAGTCTCTGGCCTCTCTCTCTCTCTCTCTCTCTCTCTCTCTCTCTCTCTCTCTCACACACACACACACACACACACACACACACACACACACACACCAAAAAGAAAGAAAGAAAGGAATAAAGTCAAGACACTAGGGCTGACTCCTACTTCTTCTAACTTCCTTTCTTACTGTGATACTTTCTAGTATGCCCTCACTAAAATTCATGAAGATGGAGCTGCTGAATCTTGAAGTCTGTGCATAAAGAAATCATTGTTTTTAAAAAGATATCTATCTATCATCTATCATCTATTATCTATCTATCTATCTATCTATCTATCTATCTATCTATCTATCTGTCATCTTATCTATCTTTCATCTATTATCTATCTATCTATCATCTATCTATCTATTTATCTATCTATCTATCTATCTATCAATCAATCATCTTATCTATCAATCATCTATCTATCTATTATCTATCTATCTATCTATCTATCTATCTATCTATCTATCTATCATCTACCCACCTATCATCTATCTCTCTATCTTCCTCTGTATCTACTTGAGACAAGGTCTCTAGATATTTTTGGCTGGTCTCAAAGTCAGAGATCCACTTGCCTCTGCCTCCTGAGTGTTGGGATTAAGCATGAACTACCACATCCAGCTACCTTTTGTTTTCGAAGAGGAGCTCATTCAGCCCAGGCTGGCCTCAAAGCCACTGGGTAGCTGAGATTGACTTTGAAATCGTGATCTTTTATGTTCTTAGCACTGGAGTTCACTACCCAATCTGGTGAAGAAACCTTTTTTGTTTACGTATTGCCTACTCTCAGGGAAGTATAACCATGTCAAAGGAGAATGGACTAATACAAAACAGAAGATGATAATGTTCTCAGGGTCTTTGAATTAGGCACTGGACTCCTGTCTTTTCCAATGTCAAAGTCTTGGTGGAAGTTGATGACTTCTTTATTTCAATTCATGTAGTTGGAAACCAGAAGCTTGGGGAGGGGTGGGGTGCTTGACTTCTGAAGTGGTTTGTGCCTCTCTCAGAGCCATTAACTTGGTGGCTTTCAGTACCCTGAAGTTTCATAAAGTCAAGTATGCCTGACTCCCCTGGAAAGCAAACTCAGACACTCCAAAGAGCAAAGGTCAATCAGTCTGGGACTGAGCCACATACTCCAGAGGAAACACTGAATAGACAGCAATGGGCCACAGGCATGGACTTGAATTCTCTACGAGGGCACGGTTTAAACAGTGGGATGCACGATCAAGGCAGGCAAACATCGACAGCCAGCGGCACGCACAAGTCAAGAGAGGCTCTCAGCGTGGGTCTGAGGCAGCTCATTTCTGGTAGAAACAGCTTTGCTTTGGGGGTGCACATGGGGCCCGAACGGTGCCCAGAACTGTGCAGGTAAACAGTTAGACCCTGGCTCCCATTTGATGCCAATAAATCTAAAGAGTAATGGCTTTTTTTCCCATTAAACTCTGAATGTTTTAACAAAAATGTTCTCCAGGAGCAACTCATCTCTCTCTAGGTATTTTCTATTTGTAGGCCAATGCATAAGATCGCATCAACTCATTCTCCTGACCCTGACACATGGGGCCTGTGAAGGCAGAGAGAATCTTTACCTACAGAGTCATCTGGGGAAGTAATGGCAGAATCACAAATATTTTAGATCCACATCTGACTTGAACCTCTGGCATTTTAAGCCATCTTTACTGTGATAGATCATATAAGTAGTTTTACTAGCAATTATTAACTGATATGCTTACTTGCTCTGATTTTCGGATCATATATGTTTTGTATTTATCTGGCTGGTCAGCAGCAGAAATGCATTTAATATCATGAAAAGGCCAGGTTTGTCAATTCCTTTTCATTATGATACATATAGATTAAGCTTATTTCAAAGCTCAGCTGTCTCATGGAGCGAGGCTCTTGAAGGAGAGGCTGTCTTAGTCTCTTTCTTCTTTTGATTATCTGATAAGGCAAAAAAAATTCATAGTATTTTTCTTTTAAAACTTGGTACAAGCAGGAAGTGAGAAGTAGGGATAAAATCTATAGATAAGAACTGGGAGATGGCTCAGCAGTTAAGAGCATGCACTGTGCTTCCAAAGGACCCAGGTTTGATTCCCAGCACCTGGGTCAGGTGGACACAACTGCCTGTAACTCCAGCTCCAAAGGATCCTACACCCTCTTCTGGCCTCTAAGGGCATTGCATTCATGGGCACAACCCACTCACAGACAGACAGACAGAGAGACAGACACACACACACTTAAAATAATAACATAAAACATTTGAAAAAAGATAAATGCTCTTAAAAAAATTGATAGGCTTTTGTACAGGCCAGGATCCAGCAGACATTCAAGAATCCCGGAAATTTTTATGACCCCTGGATCTCTTTAAGCTCCACTTACAACATTGTGAATGAGTCTGGCAAACTTCTCCCTGAGACTATATTTTGGTTGGGTTGAAAATATAAAAAGTGTGAAAATGCCAGTCAACTAGATGAGAAAGGAAAGGGATTATCTGCCAGACTAGAGACAGAAAAAGAAAGGGATCCTAGAAGAGGAACAACATAGTTTACAATTTTGCCAGGGGTTTGCCCTGCCTGGCTAGGTGAGGTGCTAGATGAGGCATAATGGTGATGCAGGCTGGATGTCAGCAAGGCCCCCTGTATGGCTTCTATTAACACAAACATTAATATCAGCATAAAACACACAAATGAGTCAGCATGCAATTGTGACTAACTTGAGGAGTCCATGATCAAACAGGCCTCTTAACACTTCACATATGGTGGTGGTTTCTGTGTAACTTCTTCTTCTTCTTCTTCTTCTTCTTCTTCTTCTTCTTCTTCTTCTTCTTCTTCTTCTTCTTCTTCTTCTTCTCCTTCTCCTTCTCCTTCTCCTTCTCCTTCCCCCTCCTCCTCCTCCTCCTCCTCCTCCTCCTCCTCCTCCTCCTCCTCCTCCTCCTCCTTCTCCTTCTCCTCTCCTCCTCCTCCTTCTTCATTTTTTTTCAGGACAGAGTTTCTCTGTATCTTTGGAGCCTGTCCTGGAACTTGCTCTGTAGATCAGGGGCTGATGTTGAACTCACAGAAATCCACCTATCTCTGCCTCTGGAGTACTGGGATTAAAGGCATACACCACCACCACCAGGCAACTGCTATTTGTTTTTCTTTTCAACCAGCAAAAAACAACTTATCAGGAAATCTCGTGGAAGCAGTAGGGAGGTTGAGACAAGAGAATCTGGAGTGAGAGGCCAGTGGAGGCTATATAGTCAGACCCTGTCAAATACTGCTACTGCTATTAATATAATCAGAAGAAGGAGGAGGAGCAGAGGAAGAGGCAAAAAAAAAAAAAA
>NW_026067954.1:4292119-4335542 GCF_014885135.2 Alexandromys fortis | reverse complement strand
TATTTTTTTCCGAGACAGGGTTTCTCTGTGGCTTTGGTGCCTGTCCTGGAACTAGCTCTGTAGACCAGGCTGGTCTCGAACTCACAGAGATCCACCTGCCTCTGCCTCCCTAGTGCTGGGATTAAAGGCGTGCGCCACCATCGCCCGGCTGTGTTGGTGGGTCTTAACTAAAACACTTCCTGTTTGTATGGCTTCTCATTTGTGTGGCTCCTCTCCTTTTGTGACTGAGTAGGGTGGGTTCAAGGGTTAATGCCTTGTGGCAGACTCTGCACTTACATAGTTTCTTACTGTGGATGCGTTGGTGAACTTGGGGGTGTGAGGGCTGCATGGACACCTTATTGGAGGAACGGCAGTGAAAAGAGCTCTCTCCTGCATGTGTCTTCTGGTGGGTCATAAACTGAAATTTGTGAAGAAAGCCTAAGAAAGTCTAAGACTTTGAAGATCTCCCCTATCCCCAGAGAAATCTCTTGCAATGGCATTGGTGATGGTGGAACACAGCCCCTAATCTCAGCACTCCAGAGGCAGAGGCAGAGACAGGCCAGCAGTCTGAGGTCAATGTGGTCTAAACAGCAAGTTCTGGGCTGTATAGACTTTGTCTTAAAAAAAAAAAAGAATGAAAGTTCTGTTTCTGTTTTTGATTTTGTTTTCTAGAAATACCTTCAGGGGAAAACATTTTTTGTTGTTATTTTAAAAATGCCTGTATGGGTTAAAAAAAATCCAAAGCAATATCCTTCCCTTCCTTTATCCTAAGGAATGAGTGCCCAGGCTCCAGTGGTTTGTGTGCAGGTAGGTTACTTTTTTTAAAAAAAATTGTTTTCATTTTAATTTTTATGTGTGTTGGATTCCCTGGAACTGGAGTCACAGACAGTTGTGAGCTGCCATATGGGTGCTGGAAATTGAACCCAGGTCCTTTGGAAAAGCAGCCAGTGCTCTTAACTGCTGAGCCATCTCTCCAGCCCACAGGTGGGTTCCTAATAGAAGTTGTGCGCATCTAATTGAGTGACTCGGGAATCTTTCCTGAAGCAGCAGGGCCTAGAAACATGATGGAGTGTTGTTTAGGCCACAGAGATTTGGAACTGTTGCTCTGAGCATCCGCCGGGGCTTTCTACAGCAGCCTTCAAGGCCGCCCTACCTAAGCAGTGCTGAATTGACACTTTTTTCTACCTTACATGAGTGAGAAATTGCACACACGGACACGGTGCAGCAGTAAAAATCACAGTGAATGATTGGAGCTGTTGTCCCTCTCAGGACCTGGTTTTGTTTGCACTTGACCCCCCCCCCCCCTTTCAAAATGGTAGGACTTTAAAAGCAAGCTGGAGAGATGTCCCTCTTGAAGGTCCCGGTTGTTGGCCACACTGTGGGCACCCTGCTCAAACCGTACCCACACTAACTAGTCTGGATACGCATCTCTGGCCTACCCACTGCAGGCACCTAAGCTGCTCCTTGCAGGTGGGAGGTGCTGAGGACTTCAGGCCCCGGGGGTACAGGCCTGGCCACTGGTTGAGAGACGTAGGTGTGGAGAGGCCTGGCTACCTGGTCGTTGGCCAGCCTGCTCTGGTGTTCTGTCTCTCTCCCAACATCACTGAGTCCAGCGGTCTGCAGAGCGTACCCTGCTGATCACTCGCTGTTTTGGTTTTCCTTTCCTTCCTTCCCTGCCTGAGTCCCCGCTTCCCTTCACATCTTCCTGGTATTATTTCCCATGTAACTATCTGCTCTCAAACTCTTGTTGTGTACCTGTTTTAGGGAGACTCCGAACAAAACACACGTGGCTGTATTCTCTTAATTGAGCGTTCTTTAGAATAACAACAACAACATTTATTTTTAAATTTACGTGTATTTTGCTTGCATGTATGTTTCTGCCCTTAGAAGCCAGAAGAGGGCAATGGATCCCTTGAGACTAGAGCTACAGGCATTTGTGAGCTGCTAAGTGAATCCTGGGACTTGAACCTGGATCCTCTGAAAGAGTAGCCGGTGCCCTTAACCACCAAGTGAGTCTTCTCTCAGGATCTTTAATTGAATGTTCTTTATAACATCTGATTCCTATTGATTTGACCACGAGTCAAAGCATATTGAAGCTGAGATGACAGAAACCACCACCCAGAGGTGCATTTCCCAGAAGACAATTGTGTGTGTGTGTGTGTGTGTGTGTGTGTGTCCCTCTAGTCACACAGGCGAGTGATTAGAGATGGGCTCCAGTCAGACCCGTGTTCTTAGCTCCCACAGTTCACTCTCCCGGGCATCCTTCAACTTCCATGTTTAGCAAAGTATCCTAGTTTCAGAGTTGCAGCCTGAAAAGTCACTGATTTTATCTTTCCTCAGCCAGACAAGACTTCAGTTAAATCAGTATCCCCTCTTTTATAGTGTTGGGGAATCAAACCCAGGGTCTCGCATAGGCTAGGCCAGCTCTCTCCCATTGCACTACGCATTCCTGGGCCCCTCTTCCCGTATTCTTTAGTTTTATTTCCTTGGCTGAAAGAGTGATATATATNNTATATCCATCTGACAACTAGGGCTCCAGAATGTGGTCTAGAAGCCATCTCATAATATCACGCCCTTGTCCTAAATGAGAGGATGTGGCCTCTGTGGTAGGAGCTGAAAGACGTATGGTCTGGTGTAGCTTGGAGTCATGGTGAGCAGATGGGACATTAGATGAAGGCACAGCCCTTCCTCTATCATCAGGAATTTGGAACATAAGGAGACCAGATACCATTTGGAGAACAATAAAAAACTAGTTGATATTTTAAGTAGGGTGTAGCACAGTTACCTCTTTGTGTCTGTCTCTTTTTCCTTCCTGGGTGCTATGAGGTGAGGTGTTATCCCACATTGCCACAGATCTGAGAACAGTGGAGTCAGCTGACCAGGGACTGAGAGCTCCAAGACTGTGAGCCAAAATAGACTTTTCCTCTTTGAAGTTGACTTGTTCTGGTGTTCTGTCATAACAACGGAAAGCCTGGAACACAGCATCCCACCCAGGTTAGCTCTTCCAAGCGGGTCTTCTCGTTGGCATCCGGAAGCATGGCTTAGCAGTCTCCTGTCTTCAGTGTGACCCCACTTACCCATTTTACATATGTCTAGTGACATTCACTCAAAGTCAGTGGTAAACAAGCAATAAGCCATGCCTCCATGGGGTGTGCTCTCTAGCTGGGGGAGAAAGACACACACACACACACACACACATCATCATCATCATCAGTGAACCATGTTTATGGTCGTTTCCATGGTGATACATGCCATGGATGCAAAGGAGGAAAGGAATAAGGAGATGGTGATGGAGGTTGGATGACTTTGCTTTTGAAGTAGCATTGACAGGGAAGGCTTTCCTCTGCTAATGGCCCCTCAGCCACAAGGAGACTCGGGGTAAGAAATCTGAGGCCAAGGAAAGCCCAGCTTTAGAGGCTTCAGTGGGAGCAGGCTTGGTGTTTTCAGGAATACAGTGCTGCTAGGACCTTGGTTTTGACCCTGGGTGAAGACGGAGCCCCTGCAGGGTGTGAGTCGGGAGTTCATGCTCTCCAAGCTGAAGAATGACAGACAAAATTGACAAAATTCTTCAGGCAAAGTGAGGAGCCAAGTCAAGCACACCCCCACTTTCAGACTTAAATTATTTCCTTTATGTTTAGTCTCAAGCATGCACGACAGTGATACTATAATGCAATGGATCCGTGTGCTCCTTCAGCTTCCGGACTTGACAGCTCCAGGGGTCTCACTCCATCTACAGCAGCTGCCGCAGCACAGCTTCAGCTGTGACTGTCTTAGGAAGGGTCTCAAAAAGTATGGAAAATAAATTCTTACTAGGTCTATTATGCCACAAATACTGAAGAACAATTTTTAGTAATATTAAATGTCCAGCTCACTAATGTTCATATTTTCTATATGTGTGAATAACATTAAAACAAAATCCACCTGCTGCAGTTGTCTCTAAAATTTTAAATAAAAATTACCCTTTTTTTTCAGATGAGTATGGTGGCACATACCGTTAATCCCAGTACTTGGGAGTCAAAGGCAGGTGGACCTCTGTGAGTTCAAGGCCTGTCTCGTTTAAATAGTGAGTTCTATTACGTGGTAATAGAATTACATGGTAAGACCCTGTCTCAAAGAAAAAAAAAGAGGGAAACAAATTTTTTTTTGAATTCACAGCAAAATTGAAAGGAAAGTACAGAGATTTGCCCTATTCCTCTGTCCCCCACAAACATAGCCCCCTCCATTATGGTCATATCCATGCAAAGGACTCATTCCTTGCATCCAGTGAGCATCATCGTTACCTAAGTTGCTATCTACATGAGGATCCATTCTTGCTATTGAAATATTGAGGATGTAGACAAACTGGAGCGTGTATCTCTGTTGCATTATTATATGGAATAGTTTTGCTGTCCCCAACGTCCTCTTCTTCCACAAGTTACTCCTATAAAGGCTGGGTATTTTTACTGTCTCCGTTGTTTTGCCCTTTGTAGAATGCTATAGAGTCAGAACCACACAGTATGTGCCGTTTCATAGTATCTTTTCTCACTTTGAAATAAGCACTTACGCGTCCACTTTTCATGGCTTGGTTGTTTTTCCCGAGGAGTAATGTTCTGTTGTTGGATGTACCCCAGTTTCTCCCTCATTGACTGAAGGATAGTCCAAGTTTTCTGGTTATAAATAAAGTGACTCTAACATACACATGTAGGCCATAGGGTTTTCAGCATATCTAGGCATGCCAGAGAGTGTGAATGTCTTTTCACTTTTTAACCTACAGATCCCCTCCACACACACACACAGACATGCACACACACATGCACATATGCATACACATGCACATACATGCACACACACATGCACACAAATGCACACATACGTGAAGGATTGAACCCACGTTCTCAGGCACATGTGGCACACATTTTACTACAGGTACATTCCCAGTTCGTTTTTACTTTACATTTTATTTGTTGAAAAAGCTAGATTGCTTTCACTGAACTATTTTTTTTAGCCTAGATTTTTCTACCTGAATCCATATGATGTTAGGTTCTTCTTTTCTCTTTATTTTCTAGAAACTGGCAATTAGATCCAGAAGCATGATCAAATTTGTTCATTTATTTATTTGGTAGCATTTGTTTTGAAGGGTTGTTGTATTCTCCCATGAACTCTTTCATCAAGGAGGCCTAAAGATCAACATTAAGACTTGTCCAGTGGAGGATCTCTATGAATTTGAGGCCAGGCCAGTCTGAGCTTACTTATGTATAAAACCATCTAGGTCCCCATAGGCTCATAGATTTGGATATTTGGTTGTCAGGGAGCGGCACTGTTTGAAAGGCTTAGGAGGTGCAGCCTTGTTGGAGGGAGTGTGGCAGTAGGGGTGGGATCTGAGGTTTCAAAAAGCCCATTACAAACCCAGAGTCTCTCTTCCTGCTGCCTTGGAATCCAGAGGTAGAACTCTCAGCTACTTCTCCAGCACCACATCTGCTTGTGTGCGTGATGCTCTCCCACCGTGATGACAATGAATGAGCTAAACCTCTAAAACTGTAAGAAGCCCCACTGAAAAGCTCTGCTTTGTAATAGCAGTAGGGTCTGTGTCTCTTCCCAGCCATAGAACACTGACTATGACAGGAGCCATCAAGGTAGCTCAGTAAGGGAACTTACCACCAAGCCTGACGATTCAATTTCAGACTCCAGAACCCTCAGGTAGAAGGAGAAAAGCAACTCTTGCAAGTTGTTCCTTGGCCTCCATACGTGAGCCAAAGCATGGGAGAGCCCCACTTCATAAATAATTAAATCTAAAAATATTATTTCAAACCAGTTAGAAGCATGTGGACGCCCTCATGTGCATATGTGTGTCCGTGTGTCTCCAGGCTGAAAAAACAATATGTGGCCCAGATATGCCAGATTTTTCTGGCTCATCAAGGAAGTGAAGCTGGTTAAGGAGGAAGAAAACATTCCAACTCCGGCAGAAAGGCTGAGTGATGGTGCTACCACTGTCCTGAGGAACTGTGGGCGCTGAGATCAGGAGAGTCTGTTTCCGTTTCTGGCTGACTGGGTTGCGGCGAGCGCTTTTGCTTTCCAGTCTCTCTTTAATTTTTCAGTCTGTGTGCGGCAATCACTTTCGTTGTGCTTAATACATGGCATATTTGTTCTTAGACTTTTATGACTCCTGCTAATTAACTGTACAGTCTTTTATTAGTGTTTGAGATTCTAATTACTGCATTCCCAGGAAGTTTAATATTGTTTGGACTGCACTGCCTCTTTATTGACTATCAGGTTTGCCTCCAGGAACTCAAGTTATGAGTCTCAGCGAAGTCTGCACTCAGCCTGGCTTAACCAATTCTCTTTCTTCGTGAGTGGTGAAACAGGCTCTGGGAACCGGTCCCTGCCAAGGGCTGGCAATTCAACTGCTCTGTGCTGTGTCCCAGAGCCCTGATCCCCAAGGCCTGGTTTTTCTCTAACTCTGACCACAGAGCATGCTCACTGCCTTGTCTTAGCTCTGTGTGCTTTCTCAAGGGAACAGCTTCCTTTCTGCTTGGCTGGTTTTGTCCTTCCTTTTAGGTCTTGTTCAGATGCCACCTCCTCTACAAAGCCTTCCTAGCCCCCATCTCCCCACTGCACTGGGCTCTGGCCCCCAGTCTTGTGTGTACCTTGGTCTTGGGCCTTCATTTGTCATCTCTGGTGTGTATCATGCATTTAACCTGAGATACAAACTGTGGGAGCACAAAGATGACCTCATCGATGTCTTCAGAACTCTCTGCTACACCTGTACTGCTGGGGACATTCAATCACACTTGTAGATCATTGATCTCTTATCTAGAGAAATTTATGACCTACATCTGTAGCCTTAAATGTAGAATAACAAAACCATGTGCCTTAAGGTTTCTCTTGAAGTCACATTACCTTCTACCCCACCAATGTCTGGGCACTTGTTATGCGGGCATCATATCAACATCGGGCTGAAATACTGACGCAAACCCAGAGCTATGGTTGGTGAGAGGATGGACACTCTCGAAACGGTGGTCGTATCCCGTCATGGACAGGTTTATTCTTAGAGCAAGCCATAGTTGGGACACCGGAAGAAAGGGTGGAAACGTCCCCCATTAAATATTCCCATCCTCTGTTTTCCTGTTGACGTTGGCGAGTAACTCTTTCCAAGAACGGGAGTCTGCAACGTGGCCAGACCGTGATTTCTGCCATCTTTGTGCCTCAGCACCGAGACGAGGCGGCACTGCAGGGACCACTCAAGTCCAGACCCTGGAGTTAGAAGTGAGCACTGGTCACCATGCCGCCACGACCAGGGGTAGCCGTGGGAAAGCTGCCTAGCTTGCCTTCCTCATTAGGTTTTATCATCAGCACAACCCAGAGTCATCTGGAAGAGAGAGGCTCAGCTGAAGAGTTTCCCCAATCAGACTGGCCCATGGGGATGTCCGCGAGGCATCAACTTTATTACTACTTACTAGCCCTCTGTGAGCGGCCACACCACTAGGTGGGTGATCCCAGGCTGGCTAAGAAAGCTGAGCATGAGCCCTGAGTGAGCCAGGAAGCAGTGTCCCCCATGGTTTCTGTTTCAGGTTCCCGCGTTGGCTTCCCTCTGTGTCGGATTGGGGCCCGAAGTGTAGCCTGAAAGTAACTCTTTTCTTCCCTCAGTTTTTGGTCAGAATAGTTTAATCCCAGCAACAGACTGAATCCAGCACACCTGCCCATACCTAGGGCAAAAGGCCACAGTCACTGTGAAATCATAAAGAGAAGTTGAGACTTCGTTAAAACAGTTGACAATTTGGGGATTTGCTGTATGGTGAACGCTTAGTTACTGATGACAGTTATTCCCAGAAAACATTCATCTTATATCCCCTGAATTCCCCTCCTTCTAGAACTTAAGTCCTTTGACTGTTGTGCCCTGTATACTGTACAGCCACAGCACAATCTCGCCTTAGACTCTTGTCTTTGGGCACCAGGAACCCGATCAGGTAGGGAGAAGACAGAGAAAGAGGAGCGGCTGCATCCTGCCTCCAGGTCTGCTTTCCAGTGCGCTTGTTCTCTCTGCCTGGCTTTGCTTTACCAAGTGCAGAGGCAAGGGGTGAGGATTTCTGTAGGTCCCATCGGGGTGAATGAGTTAACATTTACAAAGTGCTTTGAGCTCCTTGGAGAAAAGGCCCAATCTAAGCATTCTCATTAGTGCATGAATAATAGATGAGCCCGAAGCACTTTGCAAATAGGAAGTTCTTTAGCAACGCTAAATAATACTCCCACGGACTTACCTGAGAGCGAGGGGAGGGGCCGGTTCTCCAAGCTCTCTGATGGTTCTAGTCTTTACTGTCGCTAAGGCTGGGTGGGATCTGGGATAAAATATTTCCCCTCTTCTGCCTCTGAGAATGGGGAGGACGAAATGGGTGATGTCAAAGGCAGCTCACTTAATTAGGTGCCGCCTCCTAGTGCTTTTGGACAAAAGGAGTCTGAGCAGTCAACCGTGGGAGGGAGGGCTAACCTCTCCCAAGTGGAACTCACTCTGAGCAGGGGGTGCGCCTGCTGCCCCCTCCTCTTAGGCATCGCTGAGAATGAGCTTGGCTTTTCTCTGGGGGTAGAGTAGGGAAGGGGGTAGTCCTCGAACCCTGGGTTGTGGAGAAAAGACCTGCAACTGCATCCTAGAAAACGCTTAATGACCCTATCGATTTATAAGGACTGTGGGAATTACACTAACCCAGGATTTATCCCAGTGCTCGGAAGTATAGTTCAGCAGTGTTAACTGCATCCGTGTTGTGCAGCAGATCCCTAGAACTCTTCTCTTGCAGGTCAAGCCTCGACCTCATTATGGCACACGCCCCTTTCCTAGGTCTTCTCCTGTCTCCTCCAAGTCTGACTACTTCAGGTCCCTCTTCACAACTGGAATCATACACAATTTGTCATTTATTGCAATGTCTCCGAGGCTCATTCATTTTGCAGCCTGTTTAAGATCTCTCTCTCTCTCTCTCTCTCTCTCTCTCTCTCTCTCTCTCTCTCTCCATATGAGTTCAGGTGCTCTCAGAATCCAAAGGGGGTATCTGATCCCCTGGATCTGGAGGTCCGGGTGGTGAACCATGCAGCATGGATGCTGTGTTCTGAACTTGGATCTTCTGTAAGAGCGGCGTGTGATCTCAATTCCTGAGCCCTCTCTCCAGGTCCTCTACCTGATTTCTTTGAGACAGAGTCTCTCACTGAACCTGAGAGCTCCCCTGTCTCTGCTTTTCCAGGGATAGGATTACAGGAGTGGACTGTGGGTGTTGAAAATTGAACTCAAGGCCTCTTGCTTGTGTTTGGCAAAACTTTACCAACAAATCATCACTCCAGCCTTCCCCCTCCCCCTTCCTTTGGTTTGACAAGGTCTTAATACACAGCTCTGGCTGCCCTAGAACCTGATATGTGGATCAAACTGGCCTCAGATTCATAGAGCCTACTGAGTACTGGTATTAAAGGTGTGCACCACCATGGCTGGGCTTCTTTTCTTCTTAACGACCAAACAGTTTACCATCGTAGGGATACTTTTTGTTCATTTATTCACTGGTAGACATGTATGGTGCAGGAGAATTGTCTGTATTCTGTCAATAATGTTTTAAATAAACGCTGATTGGCCAGGCAGGAAGTATAGATAGGTCAACCAGACAGGAAGTAGGGTGATGAGGACAGGAGAATTCTGGGAAGGAGGAAGCTCATTCCTGGCAGTCCTGCTCAGACCACGGAAGAAGCAAGATGTGATCTGCCCCACTGGCATGCTAGCTTTCTTCTTACACTTACTGCTTCAGGGTCAAAGGTTACAGAGCCTCCACTCTAAAGAGAGAATCTTCATTTTAAGAGAGAGGAAATGGGCCCAATTCTCTACAGGGAAAAGTATTCTCTCAAACCTCTGTCAAGCAAACTTCCAGTCACATCACTTTCTGAACCGAGTCACAACCCCTCCAGGCTGTTGGCACTGATATCACTGTGCTGGGCGATTAATTACAGGGGACAGAGACCTGCTGCTGTCAGACTATGGTGGATGCTGGGTCTCTAAGAGGGAGAAGCTGGGCCTGGACACATGACAGTGTTTGCTGCAGATACACAACTCAGAGGAAGGATTAGATTGGCCATGAGTCTGGGTTATGAGTTTGAGATTTACAGGCTCATATTGAATGGACTGTCAATGCCTTTGCTGAACTTTCCAAGAGAGAAAGGCAGGACCCATCACCCTACTTATTAATCATCCCCTTCCATCCATCCTTACATTTTCCTATCCGTGCTATAAACATGAAGAAATAATGACATACTTGAACAGCATTGCACAGCGTGCAAATAATCTTCATATGCATTGTCTAATCAGCCTTCATGATAACTGGATTTTTAAAATCAACTTAGATACAGAGGGCAGAGTTAGTTATACTTCTCAGCAAATGGAAGACTAGTACCAGCTACTTAGAGCAGGCCTCTCTCATAATAATCAATTGATCTCTCTTTTCTTTATCCCATCATCATCATCATCATCATCATCATCATCACCATCACCATCATCACCATCATCATGTTCTACTCTCTTTTCTCCCACATGGGCAGCCATTCTCAGTATGTCCAAAGTTTGTCTCATAATTTGCACATGCATTTGTAAAGTGCGTTTTGTTCAATGTGTACGCAGTTGTATGTACACATTTGGCCACGTGCTATGATTTCGTTCTGATCTGTCCTTCCAGTCCCCACCTTTTAGAGAGAGACCCGTGCCGGTGTGGACATCTATTCTATTGCCTGGATGAGCTGCGTCCATCGTGTTCCACCTGGTGAGCTCATTTTGCTTGGCTCATCTGGGTGCCCCTAGTGGAGACTCTGATTCCTTCCAACTCTTGAGAGCAAACATCTTCACTTGTGGACACTGGACTGGCCATGGCTCTGCTGGGATGCCCCAGGGATGCTCAGGGGGATAGTGGAGGACTTACGAGAGAGACACCTAATTTGGACAAGCACCACTTAAGTGGCTCTCCAGAAAGGCTGCACTCATCCGCCAAGCCAGAATAGTTCACACTGAACTGGAAAGTGGGTGTCAAGGATGCCGAGTAACTTGTTCACATCTATACAGCATTGACAGCAAATCAGGACAAGAACCCAACTCCAGGTCCAATGTCACGGCTTTTTTTTTCCCCCAGAGCCCTACCCTCTAAGATGTCAGGTCATAACACTGAACACTAAGGGAGATCTCTCAGAGTCCTTGCTTTTTAGGCAACACCTTGAATTTCAGAACCGGCTTCTGGTGCATACTGCAAGTTTCAGGGAGAAGAAAGTGAAAGTTGGGGGGACGCCTTTGGGCTGTGGTCTGACTCAGCCTGATCTGGGGTCCTCTGGGTCACCTCACCACACTGACTATTACACTGTTCCGGGAAGTATTTGAGAAATTGATACCAGGGACTGGAATGTCATGACAGTAAAATAGGAGTCATAGAATCAGACAGCATATACCTAGGACCGACTTCAGAGACTGTGCAATCCAGAAAAGGAAGCCTGAGGTCACACAGCGAGGAGCAGGATAGGGCAGGCACCTGGCAATTGTCTGGCAGCTTTTCTCTGTTCCATACTCCTGATTCTCAAAGACCCGAGGTGTGCCCTGAGGATGTGCGGCAAACACTTCTCTTAGTCTATGTGGAAAAGGGAGCCCAATGAACTCTCTGCAGCATGCTCCTGTTTCTGTGAGGCAAACCTCCCTTCACAGACGAAGACTGTGCAGTCACTGCTACTGCCTATGGAGTTGGGAGAGCCAGGAGCCAGCATGGGGGACACCACACAGAGCATTTTTACTGTCTTGGCATAAAAGACAAAGAGTATCCAGAACAGAGACAATGATTAGGAGGCTTTAAGTTTTGGCTGCTTAGAATAATTTAGGCGGTGGTCAGGTTTTACCATCTTAGTTTCTTTTCTGATGTACAGATTAAAAAAAAAACAAACTTGGCAAAAGCAACTTAAGGGAGAAAGGTCTGATTTTAGCCCTCAGTTCAAGGGCAGGGAGGTCCCAGCAGCAGGAGCTTGAGCAGCTGTATAACTAGGAGCAGAGACCAAGGATGCACGCTAGAGCTCAGCTCACCCTCTGATTTTAGCATCCTGCTACCCACAGAATGGTCCCACTCACCATTCAGATGGGTTTTCCCACACCAACAAATGTAAGCAAGACAATCCCTTATAGACCTGCTCAGAGGCTGACCTTAATCCCAGGCAATCTTTCGCACCCCTGCTGGAGGATTGCCTCCCAGGTATCCAGGTTGCCAATGTTAATCACCACATTTACCAAATGCTAAGTCTAACCATGGTTGTGTTTCTCACCACCTCCTGAAATCCCTCAGCATCAAACACTTGGGGTGTCTGAGGGAGGGTGAGGCAGGGAACCCATCCCAGGCTGTACGGGTATGAAACAAACTCATTTGATGGCTGCCTAGCTTTCCAGTGTATATATCTGCCTCAACTTGTTTAAATGCACTTTGGTGGAAATATGAAATAGGAACACGGTGTAGGAAAATTCAGTGGATAAATTTTATGTATAGCAGTAGTATTAGTTTTTTTGACCTCCAAAACTCTAAAAATTCTAACTCTTCTAGATAAACTTTAAAAAGAATTGTATTGTGCTCCCTCCTGCTCCATTACACACGAAACATTATAACTTATTACTTCTCCCCCACTCCCCATTGACAGCTCAGAGACTCTTGTGGAAGGCTGTGGACATCTGGAATGGATGACCCCAGACTGTTGCGCTGCTGTGGTCCTCGAACTTGCTTTACTCTCATCTCTTTGGAGTGTGGAGTGTCAAGTGCACACTGCTTCTCTCTCCATCACCCTCAGCTGTTTGAGCCTCACTGGGTGGCACAAAAGAATGTCCAGGGCTGGGGCAACTGCCAGGACAAGTGTCCTTTCTGGCTTGGATGGTGCTAGCATCGTTTGGGCAACGTCTATGAAGTCACTGGAGCTGGGGGTCACCCCTCTAAAGTAGCAGGGGGCCCAGGAGTGAGGGCTTGCTCCCCCCCACTGTCCTAATTAACAAGTTGGGTCCTTTCCAGGCCCTCTGGTGGCTCTCCTGGGGCTGGGTTCCACTGGGGGCTGGCAGACAGTCTTACTTTAAGCAGTGTATCGATCCTCACGTGGTTCTAGGGCCCCTCTTGGGGGAGCGCTCTCTGTTTTAAGTGCATGCAGTAACTCTCTTGACTGGCTTGTAAACAGGTTTTAATGGGGCTATTAGTGTAAAAGGACAGGAAACTTTCAAAAACAACCTCTTAAATATTCATGAGGATGTTAAATCTGGCGCTTAATCACCAGTGTTTGCACACAGCTACCAGGGAGGGAGGACAGCTAACAGGCTGCCTTCACTGGGGGCAATTGACAGGACATTAATAAACGCTCTTACAGGCATGATGAATGGCCAAGAGACTAGAAGGATTGTTATTTTTTCCCCATTTTTAAAAACAAAACAAAAGAGCCTTCTTCCTTTGGGGATCTCAGTTCTGGGGGTGGGGTGTCAAAGAGGAGGTGAAGGTGGGTTCAGAGAAGATGGAGTATGTGTGTGTGTGCGCACGTGTACAATGAATGAACGAATTCTTTGCCTTCAGAAATAGTTAACTAGACTATGTGCTTCTAGGCTCATGGTTCCTCTGGGGAAACTTCAAAAACTAGAGAAGGGAATCTCCAAAGAATTCCCCCACTGGAGGATTCTTAACTCAGCCTTTGGGAAGCCCAAGAGGGATATGCACAGAAGCCTTAGGGTGGAACTCCCCACTGGGCCGTGACCAGATGCTACGTCAGAAGCTAGACCCTTAGACTGGACTTAAATGCATGCAAAGATGGCCAGCTGTCCCCCCACAGCCGCGTGCCTTCTGAGCCCACCTTTCTAACTGCGTGTTTTTATTTATTTATTTATTTTTATTTTTATGTGCATTGGTGTGAGGGTGTCAGGTCCCTTGGAACTGGAGACACAGACAGTTGTGAGCTGCCTTGTGGGTTCTGGGAATTGAACTCAGGTCCTCTGGAAGAGCAGTCAGTGCTCTTAACCACTGAACCATCTCTCCAGCCCTCTAACTGCGTGTTTTTAATTTATGGAGATGCGTCTTTCGAGAACTTTTTCTGTCATGTTGGGTATAGACTCTGTAGCAAAACATGAACGCAAAGCTTTCTTTTTAACTTATAAATGGTCTGCACTCTTCCGTTCCTAGGATGGACCTTGGGGGCTGATTAGGCTCAGTCTTACTGACTGTATATTAGAAAAGCGAGCCACTTAGAGGGGAAAGTGACTTGCCTGAGGCTAAAGACCGAGAGAGTGACAGACTGCAGGTACCTAGAGTTCCGACTCCCCAGTTTTTTTCACGGGGCTACCCATATCAGCCAGATGAGAGGATCCCGGGAACAGTCAGAAAGCCCGACTCAAATGCCTGCCCAATTCCTGGTGTTGCCGGACCCATGCTGGAAGCTTCCAACACTGGGAACATTTCACAGTTGCAGTGTTGAGATTCCCAAGACTCGTCATTTGAACCAAACGCAGGACCTCAAGCCTCTTTTTCCATCCTCCCCAAATGTTCATTAGAATTAAAAAAATATGTTTTATGATTATGGGTGTTTTGTCTGAAAATATATCTGTGTACTATGTGCATGCAGTGCCCAAGGAGGCCAGAAGAGGGCGTCTGATCCTCTGGAACTGGAGTTACAGCGTTGTTAGGGGCCATGTGAGAGCTTGGAATCCTGGTCTTCTGGGAGAGCAACCAGAGCCTCTAACGGCTGAGCCACCCTCTACCCTAATATTCGGGTTTTTGACTCATAAGCTCTGCTTAGAAGTGGAAGCCACTGTTAGCATGTAGTTACACATTCATGAAAACCGTTTCTGTGGAGCAGGAAATCCCTCCTTCGTTTTAGAATGTCTCATTCAGCATCCCCCTATAAAAACCTCTGCAGGTTTCAGCCTTTCTTTTGTATCCCATGTAGTCCATCAAATTTTCCAGGGGCCCAAGTTTTTGCTGCAGGACTTTGGAAGAGGAAGCTATCATAGAGATAGACAACAAAGTTCCTTTCCCAAAATGCTCCTCCTCCAGCTAGTGATTCGACTCCAGGGCAATAGCGAAGTGAGGTTTTTAATTAATTAATGAATTGATTTTTAGATACCAGCTCCATCATTCCTACCACTGCTCAAGATTCTAATGTGGCCTCATGTCACCTGTGTCCAGCCCAAACCATTCTTTCCTTGCACAGTCAACTTTAGTCATGTGTCTCATCCTGTTGTCTTTCCACCCCCTGTCCTCCCCCAAACTCACCCCCCCATCCCCTCCGCCAAAAACCCAAATGTGGTCTTCCTTTGAGAACAAAGGATAAGAGAACATCATAGACGGGACAGAGATGGCTCTCTGTCATGATTTGTTCCTAGGTTTAGTGGAACGAGGTTTTATTTATTTTATTTTTAATCTTTTTATGGAATGTCTACCAGAAATTAAAAAATGCAGCCTCTTGCTAAACAGTTTGCATTCATGACTTCCATAAGAGCCAATCCATTGATTTAAAAAAAAAAACAAAACTCCATTTGCCTCTTTCATCTGGATGTATAGCTCCTATAGGTGTGGCTGATAAAACACCCATTGAACAACAGTTTCCTTACCACAAGTGTAATGGATGTATTTGCATGCTTAACTCCATAAGCAGTGGCCAATGGAAAAGAGAAGCCACAGCCTTTCTGTACTCTGGATCTATATCCCCTTCCCTGTGGAATGGGGCATTGAACTGAGGGCTTGGTCCATGCTGGGCCAGCTCTCTCCCACAGTGCGTGTCTCTACCCCTCTTCTTAAACTTTATGATTTATGCGTAGTGCTTTTCTGTCTGGGTGGCTACAAAGGCTTTGAGAAACTTAGATTGTGGCTATAGAACTTTGAGTGTGGAGCCCACCCGCAGAGTCTATTAAAGTGGGGTTTCCACAGCTGCGGAGCTGGTGCAGGAGGCAGAGTGTTTGCCATGCACACGGGAAGACCTAAGGTCAGATTCTGTAGCTACGTCATCAGCCCACACGGAAGCTTGTCCTGGTCCCAGCACTGGAGCCTGGGGACTTGTGAGCCAACCAGCTTTGCTTGGCTGGGGAGACCCAGGTTCAGTGAGAGGCCTTGACGCGAAGAGTGAGAAGGGCAGGGATAGAGGGTGACACATTGGTGCCAGCCTGTCGCCTTACAGGCATGCACACATAGTGTGTACTTTCAAGTGCAGAAACATGTCGGTAGACATGCCACATACATACACTATACACATCACACACACACATGCACACACACACAGTGGGGTTTCTAGAGGATGAGAATGTAAAATTTTAAGCAGATCTTCAGTGGTTCTTCAGATCTTCATGGGGTTCCACGGATCACAGTTTGAGAAGCATTGGCTCAGATGAAGGCGTAATGACCAGTACTTATTTTATAGTTAGGGTCACTGACACAAAGTACCCTGTCACAACTTGCCAAGTAAGTGCCCCCCCTCAATAAAGCAGAGACCTCAGCCTTGTTTCTCTCATGAGGAAGCCAAGCACCTTCCCTACCCTTCCCTTTTAGACAAAGTCACACAGGTGTAAAGCTGCCACACCAATTCCAGTATCGTCTGTGTGACATGACATATGTCATTATGCCAGACGGGAGCTAAGTGTCCTATGGGACTAGGCTTCCTGGAGGCCTGGAGGTCAATGGCAGACAGCCTGGTATTAGCCATAGCTGACGCATAGACGGGTTTCTCGATTAGCTGGCTATGCGGGATATGAGCTTTGCACAATCTCTTTTATAATAATGATATTCTATATATATACAAGACAAGGATCATTCTCTTCAGAAATAGCTTTGGGATAAGGAAGCACAGTATGGGAATGTATAAGACTACAGCAGAACCTTTGTCATACACAGGGTGTATGATCAGCAAGGGAATAGATGGGTTAATGTTGATGGACAAAGACTGTTATATTATACTTTCAACTTTATGAATAGGCTTGCTAGATCCCAACCCCCATGATGTCTGCTGCATAAGAAGGTACTAAAAAGTATAGTTCAGCAGGTGCAGAGAACTGATTAGGCATATTTGGTCACTAGATGAAATAAAGGGTTAGGAAGAGGAAGGGCCATGATAGCGATAATGAGACAGAAACTTTCTATTCATAAGATGAAACCACTTGCCTGAGGTTTACATTCCCAAGGACAAGATTTCCTCTTCTAAGGATGCTTTATGTCTAACACCTGTTCCTGATAATTTACTTTTCTTAAATATTGCTGATGTGACTAAAAGAAGCTTTCATACTGTGCCAACCAATGATACATGACCTTCTGATTTGTTCTTTGTTTGAATACTATATAATGAAAACACGAATTCAGTAAAATTGCAGCAGATTCCAACCACTCTCTTATGTGTTGTGTCTGCCTGTCATTCGCCGAACTTGTGCCTTCCTATTACCAAGACCCTGCTTCTCCCACGGTCTGAGTGGCTCCCCTGAGCCGGTCCCAGGCATAAAGCATCTTCTATGCCCACGGACTACTCAGCCTTTAGCCAGTCAAACCAGAGATAAAGTAACAGCTCTGCCAAGTCCCACTCTTGTCACACGTTCACTGCCGAGCTTCCCTTTGAAAGAGGAAATGGCAGTGGCTAGAGGCTCAGAGAGCCAGAATCCTTGCGTGTATCTTACGTGAACCAGGGTGGCCATATCTCTTGAGTCCCTGTTTTCCTTTGTAGACAGATTTCCAGGAAGGTTCACGGATAGAATTTTAATGGTGAAATGCAATCCCGAAGGCCCTGCCCTTTGCACGGGAGGGCACGCCCCTGAAGGCAGCCCGAGGGAGGCGCGTGCATTACCAACTCGGTACGCTTTTGTATTAAGCATTAGGTCTCATCTTCACAGTCAGATTAATGGAGATTAGTGGTTCCACTAAAGAGTTTAAACATCGTGCTGACCCAAATTGTTGGAGCCATAATAATGTGGTGCTGTAGGTCCTAGGACTGGGCCAGCTGGCTGTCTGGTGGGGGAGGAGGAAGAGGTCTACGTGTTTCCAGAGTGATTTCATCAACTGTCCCGCACAAGGGAGCCTGAGTGCCCCTGTGTACTGGAGTGCACTCACCCCACTTCCCACACTCTCACCCACCTGTCAGGCCAGCCTGGGGCTGCTCCTTTGCAAGATAGACATTTACTAATCAATGGTCACTCATGTTTGCCTCCTCTTGGCTTCTGTGGGTGGGGCCCAGTCCCTGAAGTCTCGAATGGTTCTATTAATGTCTTTTACCCCTGTGAGGGGCAAAAATAAACTCCTCAAAGCTCTGAGAAACCTGCCCCTCTGGACACAGGAGGAGAAAGGAGGATGGGTGTTAACTAACAGTCTTAAATCATCCCTACAGTGAAAGGTCCCAAGGAAACACAGGACAAGGCTCACATAGTACCTGAGGCTCCACCCAGCACTTCTCACCCCAACTCCTACTTTAAACCTCCCCAGCCCAGAAGCTGGTCTTGCTTACCTACCCCACCCCTCCTCTCCTCTCCTCTCCCTCTCCTCCCCTCCTCTCCCCATCCCTCCCCTTTCCCCACTTTCTGATTCCTATATAAACCTGCCATTTTGGCTATGTACTTTCTTGGTCCTCTCTCCTCTTCTCTCCCTCTTCTCTTCTTCCCCCTTCCTCATGGCCTTTCCAGAGAAAGGTCTAGACCTTTCCAGATGCCTCTGGCTGAATTCTCCTTCATATCTACAATAAAACCATTTCCTCAGTCACCCGACTGAGAATAAGAACCGTAGGCCTTTGGGCACTAATGAGTCTTTCTTCTCTGACCCAACATGTGTAACCCTGTTAATGTGGGTGTCAACCCTGCACGGGATAACATCTGAAACAAAAGGGTCAAGGTTTTAATCTAGCTCTGTGGGGCTTAACATTCAGACCAATGACAATAAGATCTCTGCCTCCTGTGCCCATTGTCTGCCAGTGAGAAGGGGAGGGATGTGGGACTCCCTGCAAGCCAGTCTCTGGAGCATACAGGTCCCTGCTTTGGCAGATTCTTCTAGGGTCTAATGTTCAGATGTCATCCCGTGCAGGCTGAAACCCACATTAACAGGGTTACACATGTTGGGTCAGAGAAGAAAGACTCATTAGTGCCCAAAGGCCTACGGTTCTTATTCTCAGTCGGGTGACTGAGGAAGCCAGGCATTGCCGCTTCTCTGCTTCTTTGGGCTGTGGCCATTTGTGATATCTTGGCTGTGAAATAGCAAAGAAGCCTCCGTGTTCCCTGTCAATCATGCCTTGTTCACTCATGTCAATCATGAGTGGAGAGAGAACCACTCATGTGCTTCTGATCTGGATGCCTGACCAGGAACCCCACCTTAGTGCTACATCTGCTCTCCAGAGTTTATGGGACCTAATGGACCTTGGGGATTGTTCCAGAGGTTCATCTACTCTATCTCTTTCTTTAGGGAAGCCAGCTGTAACAGCTCTGACATGCGATCACTGGTTTGTGTTCAACAGTCCTGGGTGTCAGGATGTTCCCTGCTTTCTGGTTGGTTGTCTCCAGGTATTCTTTCTTAGTGACAC
This sequence comes from Alexandromys fortis, assembly GCF_014885135.2. NCBI lineage: Eukaryota > Metazoa > Chordata > Mammalia > Rodentia > Cricetidae > Alexandromys > Alexandromys fortis. Next base: position 4,316,054 of record NW_026067954.1, on the reverse strand, counting down.
TTGTTAAGTGACTCTTGGAACTCGGAGACCGGAGCTGATGCAGAGACCTTGGAGGGGAGCTGCTTACTGGCTTGCTTTCCCTGGCTTGTTCAGCTTGCTCTCCATAGAGCCCAGGACCACCAGCCCAGGGATGGTACCACTCAGCATGGACTAGCCCTCCTGTACTGATCACTAATTGAGAAAATTCCTTACAACTGGACTTCATGGAAGCATTTCCTCAACTGAGGCTCCTTCCTCTCTGATGACTCTAGCTTGTGTCAAGTTGGCACACAAAACCAGCCAGGACAACTGACCCCTTGCCAGCTTGACACACAAACACCCCATCACTGTTAAGCTACAATCCTTCCTTTCCTTTTCACCCCCAAGATATCACATTAAAATCATAAATAATCTTAAAGTACCAAGTCTTTACAAATTCAAACACATTAGAAATTCACTTTTCAAAATATCCAATCTCTTTTAAAAGTTCAAGTCTTTCATCTGTGGTCTCCATTAAAAATCAAAGTTAAAAAATTAAATACCTTCTTCAAAAGGGAAGAACCAGGGCACCATCACAATCGGAACCAAGGAAAACCGAACTCCAACAGTATAAATAACTCAGTGTCCAGTTATCTGGGATTCAGTCACCATCTTGGGCCACTTCTCCGGCTCTGCCCTCTGCAGCACTCACAGCTTGTCTTCTAGGCTCCGACTGGTTCCACTCCACTGCTGCTGCTGCTCTTGGTGGTCATCTCGTGGTACTGGCATCCCATGCTGGGGTCCCTTGCTGCCACTGGGCTGCACTCTCACCAATAGCTTCTTATAGGCTCTCTTCACGGTGCCATGCCTCAACTTCTTTGTAAGATCCCTTCAGTCCTGGGCTTTCATCTGGCACTGAGGCTGCACCTTCACCAATGGCCTCTCCTGGCCTCTTACAGTGCCAAGCCTCAGCTGCTCTCCATGACCCCTTCACGCCTTCAAAACCAGTACCACATAGGTGATGCTTACACAGTACCAAGTCCAGCTGCCAGCTCAAGGTACAACCATGACCACCTCTGGAACACAGCTTCTCTGTGCTCGCAGGAAACACTTCACTTCAGGGATGCTGCTCTCCTCTTAATCACCACTAATTTCTTAGCTCCAGCTGGCCAGCATCAATTGTCCCAGTAATGCAAAGGTTTTGCTTTAGTGGTTCTGGTGTCTTGTTAATCACAGCTGATTCTTCAGCCCCAGCTAACCAGAACCACAGAACCTTAATTCAAAATAACAAATGGCCCTGACAAAGTCTTTAAACTTCCTTCAGAAACTTGACAAGCCAGGCCTCCATCCTCCGCACTGCTCTCAACGTTCTTACCTTCCAACCTCCACAGAACATCCCACAGGCCTCTTAACACTCAGTGGCTCTTCTAGCCCCACGTTACAAAGTCTTTCCACAATCCTCTCCAACACGTGATCAGTTCTGTCACAGCAACACCCCAGTGTGCTGGTGCAAAACAGTCTGAGGGTTTCTACTGCTGTGACGAAAAACTCGTGACCAAAAAGCAAGCTGGGGAGGAAAGGGTTTATTTGACTCATACTTCCAGATCATAGTCCGTCATTGGAGGAAGTCAGGACAGAAACTCAAGCAGGACTGGAACCTGGAGGCAGGAGCTGATGCAGAAGCCATTAGAAGGAGCTACTTACTGGCTTGCTCAGCCTGGTTTCTTCCAGAACCCAGGACCTCCAGCCCAGGGATGACATCACCCACTATGAGCTGGGTCCTCCACATTGACCAAGAATTGAGAAAATGCCTTATGGAGCCTCATGGAGGCATTTTCTCAACTGAGGCTCCTTCCTCTCTGATGACTTTAGCTTGTGTCAAGTTGACACACAAAATCTGCCAATACAGGTACCCTGCTGGGTCAGCACTCTCAAGGTCGGATTTAAAAAGTTGTGGGACCTGAGTGACAGTGTTTGTGGTAGGCTTCATTGACTTCCTAAAGCAAATGTTCAAGTCCTAATCCTTGGGAACTGAGAACTGGAACTCTTTTGGAAACAAAGACTTTGTAGATGTGAGGCTAAGGTGACAGCAGAGTGGATCAAGTTGGTTCCTTTTTTGATGATTGATGTCTCTAAAAGATGAGGGACATTTGGATGCAGACACTGATACACATGGGAAGAACACTGTCATCACTGGGAGACACTGGAGTGATCCATCTACAAGCCAGGGGGCATCAATGGTTGCTGGTCACCTCATGAAGCTTTCCCCCAGGAAACAGAAATAGAACGGTTGTTTCAGAGTTTCTAGAAGAAACCAAACACACCAACACTGCAACTTGAATTCATGGTCTTTGAAACTGCGAGTATAAGCTTACTATAATTTTGTTAATTTTTGAAAGGTTTTTAAGTTTTTTATTTGTGTGTGTGTGTGTGTGTGTGTGTGTGTGTGTGTGTGTGTACTGTGAGTGCACTGCCTGCAGAGCTCATCAGATCCCCCAGAGCTGGAGTGACAGGCAGTTGTGAACAACCTGATGTGGGTCCTCTGCGGGAACGGTATATGCTCTTAACCACCGAGGCAGCATCTCTCTAGCCCCAACTTCTGACCTGAATTCTGGGCCCTCCATCAATAAACTACATCTTCAGCTCCATCCTATGTTTTAAAGAGAGTCTTATCAACTAGCTACACCAACTTCCGCGCTCTGCAAGAGGCATACATGTGCCAAGTTCTTTGCCACTTTGGTACACGCTAATGGATAATTCTCCATTTTCCAATAGCATTCCAAGTTTCTGGGTAAGACCTCATCAGAAACGGCCTTTGGTATCCAGGTTTCTACCAACTTTCTCAGCACAAATGCTGCTCTCTGCTTCCAGGAAGGCTCTCTGAAGAGGCTGGAGAGGTGGCTCAGTATTCTTAAGAATACTGGCTACTCTTCCAGAAGACCCGGGTTTGGTTCCTAGCACCCACACGAGGTGGCTCACACTCACACGTGTCTGGAACTGATTCCAGGGCACCCTGGGTCTTCTTCTGGTCTCCTGAACACCAGGCATGCATTTTGTACAGGGACATACATGCAGGAAAAATACCCAAACACCTTAAAAAAAAAGATAACTCCCGTCGCTACCCTTTTATGGGGCAGAATGGCAAATGCTGTGCCCTCAGAAGGTGGAAGGTAGAAGGATTATAAAAGTGCTAATTCACTCATGAGGTAGGAGCCTTCATGACATAGTTACCCCCCCCTAAAGGCCCTATCTCTTAGTCCCCCACCTGGGAGTGAAGTTCTTAGCTCTGAGTGTTGGAGGTATACGTCTATTCAAACCACACCAATAACATTTATTTACCAGCTCATCTTGCCTAGGAGCCACTGGCTCATATAAAGGGTGAGGTCATGGTCAACACATGCCTTCCAGTGTTAGACTGGGAGTCTAATGAGGAAAACAATAATTTCCTAACGCTCATCTGGCACTGGCTAGTAATTATTCTCTACAGGGTTGGCCTAAGCAGAAACCCATCCAAGAATCCTAGTTAAAACAGCAGGCATCTTGGAAAACCATGTGTGTGGGATGGATATCTAAATGGGATGTGTGCCCTATCAAATAAATGCCAGCTTTAATTCCAGTTCTCTTCCATTTTCTTCTGGGTTTGGTATGAATGCAAGATCATATGCTCAAAGGCAGAGATGGGCTGGCTCTGTCTGGGACACGCCAGCATTTCTTGGGGGTCTCCTTGGAGAGAGTGAAAAACCGTGTGAGGAGTCTTGCTTTCTTGTTTGTGTTTGGCTCTGTGGTGACAGGGAACTGCTTCTGGAGTCCCTGGTGAAGTCTGTGGTCCACTGTCGTCCACTGCTAAGGGCAGACTGGGTGACTAGGCCCAGCACTGGAGAGGCAGAGAGGGAATGGCTTCAGATCACTGAAGACTGACCAGTCTCAGGGTCAGCAAAGAATTTCAATTTAAACAGCACCATGGAAACCATCTGTCTAGACAACCTTGGAACTATACAATGTTTTTGATTTTTTTGACCTTTAAAAATTATTTATTTTTGCATATGTGTGTAAGGTTTTTTTTTTGTGTGTGTCTGTGTGTGTGTGTGTGTGTGTGTGTGCAGAGGTTAGAGAACAGCCTCGTGTTCTGGTCCTCACCGTCCAGGAATCACATCAGGTTGTTGTCAGGCCTGTGTGGAAAACGTTTATTCACTGGGCCATCTTCTCAGCCCGTTCTCTCTTTTGAGACAGGATCTCATTTGTCTCAGGATGGCCTTGAACTCCTTAACTTTCTGCCTCCCAAGTGCTTGGATCACAGGCCTGAGCCACAAAGCTCAGCTCTCTACACAGTTTAAAGCAAAGTAAACCTGGCACATTTGGACAGAAGAGAATTTATAGAAATTCATAAATAATTTTAGGAAGAAAACAGAAAGTAAGAGAGACTAGGAAGGGGGAAAGTGCAGTCAGTCTTTCCACAGAACGAGCTTGTGTGAGAGCGGAGCAGCTTAGCTTGAACAACCTGGAGACCTTCCTGTCCTGGACTCCGAGGGCACAACAGGTGCCCAATCCTTGCAGTCCTCTGCAGAGGCACGCAGCTTCCACCTCCCCAGTGCTAATACGTGCCGTGCGGGTGTGTTCTCCGTAGAACTGTCTTCTCAAGTCCTTGGCTCATTTTGAAATGAGGTCTATTTTGTTTTGTTTTGTTTCTGCTGTTGAGTTGCAAGAGTTCTCATTTTGTTTGTTGTATAATTTCTCATCCTCTTATTGTAGACATTATTTCTTTCTCTACCTCCGTCTAATCAGTCAGTCGTTCTGCCTCCCACACATCGCTTCTTGAAAGTGTCCCAAATGCTGTGCCTGTTACCAGGCAACACTCATCTCCCCTTCTCTCCACTCGTCTCCGAGCTCCTATTGCCCGACATCTCCTCTTTGAATTCATTCTTCATATCCAAGTAGAATGCCAAAAGTCCATCTGGAAACTCTGCGGTTACTGTCCTGCTCACAGCCATTCGGTTGATCTCGTCCCTAAACGCATTTTAAATTCCTTCTGTCATGTCAAAAGCCTTCTATAATTCACTTCCTCTCTATTTACCCCTCTCAACTTCATTTCTCACTATTCTCCCTTGGAAAATATAGAACAAACATGGGCCCATTCTCTCTCCATTTCTCGCAAACACTGCCTTGCTTTGTAAGAAACTCGCTAATGGGTCTCTCTTGTCCATCCAGGGCTTTGCATGGCAGAGGTCCCTGGCCTGAGACGTTCTTATCTTCCACTCACCTCGGGTGATCAGAGCACAGCACTTAACGGCAGATTGTCATTGCCTCCCTACAGCCCCAGTCCCCTTCCCCACTATGGATGAGTGTTATTTGAGCTTTTTCCTCTCATAGATTCTTTTGTCTTTTGTAGAACGTTATTATTTTATGAAAGTTTCTTTCTTGCTCTTAATATAATGCTGAAGTCATGGAACTTTGCATGTTTTGTGAAGAAAGCCGCCATATGTATTTGTGAAACTGTCATGTGTATTATGAATCAAGCTGCCATGGGTATTTGTGAGTCTTTTTTATGAATGTGTTTTCATTTCCGCTGGGAGACTATCCAGGTGCAGAATTTCTGGGGTCTATGTTTCATTTTTAAAATTCTTTTAAAAAAAGTTTCCTCTCTCTCCTCTCCTCCCAGTTCCTCCACACCTCCTCTCCACTCTCAATTCATTCCCTTTCTGTATCTCATTAGAAAAGAATAGACTTCTAAGAGATGACAACCAAACATAACAAAATAAAATATAATAAGACGAAGCAAAAACTATTGAAGTCAGACATGGCTTCATGACTCAACAGGGAGAAGAGTCCCAAGAACAAGCACAAGAGTCAGAGACCCGCTTCTTCTCACAGTCAGAAGTCCCCAAAACCACTAAGCTGAAAGCTCTAATATATATATGCAGAGGACCTGGGGCAGACCCAGGCAGGCCCTGTGTGTGGCTTCATCCCATCTCTCCCCAACTGGATCCAGCCCTGCCCTACTCCCATCCCTACATACCCCCAGTAAATTCATAAAATCTATTTTTCCCTCCTAGGGAGAACTATGTGACCCCTCCCCTCCACATAGACCTTTCCTCTTTACCTAATCTCCCTAGGTCTATGGATTTTTAGCTTGGTTATCATTTGCTCATCAGCCAATATCCTCTTATAAGTGAGTACATGCCGTATTTATTTTTCCAGTATGAGTTACCTCACTCAAGATGGTTTTCTTTTTTCTTTTTTGTTTTTTTTTCAAGAGAGGGTTTCTCTGTAGCTTTGGAACCTGTCCTGGAACTAACTCTTGTAAACCAGACTGACCTTGAACTCACAGAGATCCTCCTGCCTCTGCCTTCTGAGTGCTGGGAGTAAAGGTGTGCACCACCACTGCTCAGCTCAGGATGTTTTTTTTTTCTAGGTCCATCCATCTACTCGCAAATTTCATGATTTTTTTTTTAAAGAGCTGAGTGATACTCCATTGTATAAATATACGACATTTTCTCTAACTGTTTTCTGTTGAGGGACATCTAGTTTTTTGTTTGTTCATTTTTTCCAATTTCTGGCTTTAATAAGGTTTGACTTGTCAAGTATTTTTTTTAAAATAATTATTGCTTTTTGTGCCCTGTGTAAGCAGATGCCACCTGATCACAAATTATAAAGACATTCTTACGTGCTTTCTCAGGGCTGTTTTTTTTAGGTTTAATATTAATTTTAAGATCTATCTGAAATTATTTCTGTGTATAGTGTGAAATCAAGTTTCATATTTTTATCACTGGCCCTCAGTTGGAAACAACCTATCTGTTCTGATGCCCCGCTGTGCCGGGTGACAGGCACTTCACTGCCATCTCCTGCCATTTTTATTCTTTCCTCTTCTTGTTGCCCCATTGCTTCTTCAGTTGGACTGTAAGGCTTTGTGTGTGTGTGTGTGTGTGTGTGTGTGTGTGTGTGTGTGTGTGTGAGAGAGAGAGAGAGAGAGAGAGAGAGAGAGAGAGAGAGAGAGCAAAGACTTCCCACTCTGTATAAAGAAGCAGAATGCTTAGAGCTAATGAACAAGACTGAATCTAGGATCCATCCCACCTTACCAGCTATGTGAGCCTGGGTAAATCTTAATCTGGGAGGCACTTACTGTGTGCTTGACATGGGGCTAGGTGGTAAAGTCGTAAATATGAACGCAATTCAGCCAGAACTTTAGAGATTCCATTCACGTAAACGTGGGGAATTACAATAAGTTCAGTAACTGAACATTGTTCTAAATGCTGTGACAGACTCATGAATAGCTGGGGCTTGGATCAGAGACAGGGAGATGCTGGCTCCTGGGTAGAAGTAAAGAAAGTTTGCCTTGAATTCCAGTGGGTGAGCAGGGCTAGCCAGGAAAGGTAGGAGAGCTGGGAAGGCTCCTTGGAAGGAATATTAGGGACAAACGTATTCTAAAACTCTCTGAGAAAAAACTAAACTGGGAACTATAATCTTGTGTTTGTTGACTCTGGCCATCCAATGCTAAGGCACTCAGGGCTATGGTAAAGTCAGGCAAAAGCAGCTTTAAGCACTTTATTGCTGGAATGAGGGAGGAGGAAGAGAACCTTCAGAGAAGAGACTGACACAGCACAGGCCGATTTTGGCCTTTGGTGTCCTCGGGAAATACCCTTTTAGGACAGATGGCATCTTCTACTGGGTACCAGCTTTGTCTTTAGCAAACTCTTCCTTCGCAGTGAGAAATGTTTCTAGATGATGCTGTTGGATGTGTGGAGGTGGGGTGCTTCTCTCAAACAGTGGGCACAATCCTAATGAGAACAGTAGGCTCAGCTTTGCTCCAGGGCTTGTCGTTTAAATGACCCTTCTTCCTCCTTCTTCATCTTCTGAAGAGTTCTGAAAATCCAGGGGACCTCACATAGGAAAATATCTGAGTACTTACTTGCCCCAAGGTCCTTGCGGCTTGGCTTCCCTCCACTGCCTTCACTCAGGCCCTTGAGAAAGTCCGTATCATCTCCCTTGTCCCCAGGCTACCCCAAGAAGCCCCCTCTCAGGACCAGACTCCTGACCTGCTGTTGGAGGGAACTCCGGCACTTCCAGCCTTAGGTGATATGGCTGTGTCTAGATGTGCTTAACAAATTGCCTGTTCACTCAATTACGTTTTATTTAATCATCTGTAATCATATAAATTATGCCTGATGGTAGTAAATGTTGGTGTCAGTTCCTAATTACAGATTGATTAATTGGCTGGGGTGATCTGTATTACTACTTATATAAGAGTATAGGAGGATGATGATAAATTAGGATGGGTAACCTGAGCCCAGGAACACGGCCCGTGTCCAATTGCATCCCACTTTTGGGGGGCGGGGAAGCCATTGCCCTTTCCCTGTCCCCTTGTCAGATGCCTCTAGGATGGGCTCGTGTTGTTCCAACTGATTGATTCTTGCAACACCTGAGTCAAGAAATATTTATTATTATTTAGTGAGTGCATGTGCGTGTGTGAAATTTTTGCCATGTAGTGCCTTTCCTTCTGGCTGTGGCGGAGATGAATAATGACGAGCTCATTAAGTTCAGTTGGGCTCATTACAGCCTGCTGGGTCCAGAAAGTTTCAGGGTTGGCTCTGGCCTGCAGAGCAGGAATCCTGAGAGCAGAGAAGTAGGAAGACTTGACGGGTGTCTAGAAAGTAAATTCTTATTAGATATTTTTTCTTTGGTTCCTTTAAAAGCATTTTGATTAATTCTTTGATAATTTTATACAGTATATGCTGATCAATCATATTTAAACCTTCCCAGTTCCTCCTTGGTCTATCTGCGCCCTTTGTCCAACCACACAACTTCGGGTCCTCTTTTTTAGAAAACCTCGTTGAGTCTAATTTGTGAAGCTCATTATCTCCTCTGAGTAGTTTGGTTTGAAGCCCATCAGGTTAATATAGTAAACCCTACTTTTTTCCCTAGTTCCTATTGCTTGGGGTAGCTTTTTCATGGTTTACCCTACGGTGGTGTCTATTGTTGAGGGTGAGGTGTGTTTCTTGGAGGCAGCAACAGCATAAACCTTGTTTCCTAGTCCAATCTGTTACTCTGTGTCTCTTTATTGGGGTATTGAGACCATTAATCCTACTGATTCATTATTGAATAATGTGTATTAATTCCTGTCATTTTGTTCTAGTGGTGTTTTCTTAGACTTCTTTTGAAGAAATGTTCAGGAGTTGTTTAAATTCTATGCCGCCTTTGGGTATGTTTAACCAACGTTGTTTTAAGATTTAGGTTTCCCTCCCCAAATCCTTATAGCTGGTTTAGTGATCATGAATTCCTTAACCCTGCTTTTATCATGGAAGTTTGTTCTTCTCCTTCCATCCCAATTGCCACTGATGGGCACTGTGGTCCAGGTTGGCACCTGTGGCCTTTCATAATTTGGAGAAGATTTCTCTAATCCCGTCTGGCTTTCAAAGTCTCCATTAAAAAGCCAGCTGTTATTCTGATGGGGCTTCCTTTATATGTAACTCGGTCTTTCTCTCATACGGCTCTCAATATCCTTTCTTTGTTTTGTCCCTTTTGTGTTTTGACTATTATGTGACATGAGGGGTTCTTTTTTTTTTTTTTCCTGGTCCTTTCTATTTGACAGCCTGTATGCTGTCAAATTGCATCTTGATTTCCTTAGATTAGGGAAATTCTCTTCTGTTGAAACATTTTCAGGGTCTTTGACCCGGGTTTCCTGTCCTTTTATACCTGTAATTAGTAGGTTTGATCTTTTTACGGTGTATTAGAGTTCTTGAATGTTATAGTTATGAGTTAATGAATGTATAAATGCTGAGAAAGTGTTGGGTGGGTTTAAAGTCACATCTAGAAATGCCAGCCATTTTCACTATCCATTTATTTGATCTCAAAACAGCCTGAAGGGATACTCAGATGAATGACGTAACTCCTCTATTGACAGAGGCAACAGAGTCCCCAGATAGTGAGCACGTGGCCTCAGGACAACATTTTACTTAACAGAAGGGCACAGAAACCTGTGCCCCATGGGTCTCAGTGTCAGGCGCATGTGTCAGAGAGAACTTTTAGTGTCCACTCTCACCCTGCCCATGATAGGCATCTCTTGGCATTTCCTGCTCAGTGTCTCCCTCAGTCATGCCTATCTCTTCTACCGAACCTGGAACTCACTATTTGATGGCCTAGTGCTAGGGTCACAGACACACACCACCATGACAGCCCTTGTATGCAGATACTGCAACTCAGGTGTTCGTTCTTGGTGAGCCCTTTACCAGCAGGTCTGTCTTCCCAGCCCTCAGAGTTCACTTCACTATTCTAACTTCTAATCTATGCTTTCTATACGTTGGCAGGATGATCTACCCACTTTCCCTGATAACATCCCCTGAACACAATACAGGAGCCAAATTGACTCCCCTGATTTCCTTTAACTCTTTGAGTGTTTAGGATTTCTTTGGGGGTGCCCACTGAGGCCGCTCATTTGTGGACCAGGGCACCTGAGGCCTGCTGCTGAGTTTTTATCAGTAGAAAGTTTGCAGCTGAAAGTAACTGAGAGATTCAAGGTAATATGTTAAAGCTAACACTCAGAGGGTTAGTTAGCTCATGGGATGGGCTTCAGAGTAAGGGCAGTTATGTGGTAGATAGTTCAGCAGCTCCATGACGTTCCTGTCTCTGCAGTTTGTTGAACCGCTCCATCCCACTAGGTCCTCCAGGGCCACACCCTACTCTGGCCTTCTGAACATTGCACACAGACTGAGTGACCGCCAGAGAATGAGTATTTATTCCCACTTATTTTTAAATTAGCCTACATTTCCACCGGATGTTCTTTTGGGTCTCACTGGGGAAGACTGGGTCACATGTCCACCCTACCAGTTGTCTAAAGGACTGAGAAAGCCGTGACTGTCCTAGACCTGCAGCAGCAGCAGGCACCAAGAATCACGTGTCTCAGGCAGCCGAGAAGGAAGGCGTGCCTTGTGAGGAAGGTTGGCGATGCAGGCTCTTCCTGGCCTGGCTAGCCACAGTGGTGCAGCCAGGTCACAGGATCTCAGTGGCATATCAGTATTCATGCTTTCTTCTACATGAGGCTCCTTGTGTACCCCGAACCCCTCAGAAGAAAGAGGGAAAGAGATTTTTCTTCTCTTCCTGCTGGGTGGAAATACAGAAGCACATAGCCCTGTTGTCACTGGCAGTCTTGTAAACACAGGGAGCAAGTGTCACATTGAATCTGATGTGAGGAAGACAGAGTTGAGCAAAGGGAAGACACCAGAGCCTCAGTGACATCACCAACCCAGACTGCCACCTCTGACCCTCCCGAGTCAGAAGTGAACCTTCCCAGAGTGGGCCTTACTGAAACAGGCCCCCAGCGTTAAGTTCTTTTACAAAGGAAGAAATAAGAAGAGTGAGTGAGCTGTCCTGGGTCCTCCATTCACAGAGCGGTGGATGAAAAGTCTACCAGTGTTCTGATCCTGACTCCACTTCCCACCCCCACCCCTGCCACTTTCATCTAATTCCCGCCTACCATCAGGGTCTCCCCCTGTGATCCAAAGGTACTCAAAGTCAATCTGGGGAGTCTGGGGAGAAGGTGAAAGGTTTCCTAGTTAGTAGGGTCTGGAGGGGAAACCTAATTCCTTGATTTGGGGCTGGCTGCCATCTGGACACAGATATTATTACCCTGTTTTTTCTTTGTTCGGCTCTGTAATGGAAACAATGGATTCCAGTGAATTGTACAGAAACTGGTGTTTTCTACTTCCTGGGGGGGTACTTAAAAAACAAAGAACAAGGACCCCACTGAGAGGGAGGAAGCAGAACGGAGAAGAGGAGACACCAGAGAGTCAAGATCACAGGCAGCTGTGAGGTTGGTCATACAGGAAGGAGAACTCGGCAGATCATGGCCATTCTGGTGTCCCAGCCACACCACTCCGTCTCTGTGACATTCTACCTGATAGTCCTGGTGAATTTTGTTAGAAGAAACCCTGTTGTAGGAGAGTCCATTGTAAACAGAGTTTACGCTTTGATTTCCCAGCTGCCCAGACCTAAATAATTACACAGAAGTTGAATTAATTGTAACACTGTTTGGCCTATTAGCTCAGGCTTCTTATTAACTAACTCTTACATCTTAAATTAACCCATTTCTACTAATCTACATATCTCTATGAGGCTGTGGCCTACAGGTAAGTTTTCTGGCGTCTGTTTCCTTCGGCAGCTACATGGTGTCTCTTTGACTCCACCTTCTCCATATTTCTTCTAGCCTGGCTGTATTCTGCCCTGCCATAGGCCAAAGCAGTTTCTTTATTAACCAATGGTAATAAAACATATTCATAGCAGACAGAGGGAATCCCATATCAGTCCATTGGTGATGATTACCTCAACTTGGCTGAGCCCGTAGGGATCGTTGTGGCTGAAATAGTAAATTGGAAATGCCCAGAATTGCCTGGTCTTTACCTTCACGAATGGCAGCCCTGGAGGGCCTGGTGGCTTTCCGCAGCTGAGGCTGTCCTGATGAGATTTACTCCTGAGTAATGACTTCTGTGTTTCTGGTAGCCAGGCCATAAGTCCTTGAATAGGGGTCTGTGTGGTCCATGTCTTTGTCCATACTTCCTTCTGCCACCCCCTTAGGAGTTCCAAGGATATCACCTTTACCTCCCATGATGACGCCTTTTGCAGGGCTGTTTGAGCAGGGGATTGCCACACCACCTCATCCGACGCTTCCTGTCTTCAGCGAGCAGTGTAGGAGGCTCAGCATCTATCACACATCCCAGCTGCAGAAGAAGTGTCCATCAGGCTGGCCTTTGCAGGTGTACGCTTGAAGTGTGGTTAACTCAGAGCAGATGTGGGGATCTGATATGGCCTGTGATGCAGGTCGGGTGCAGGACAAGGTTTATTTAGACTCCTGTTTGGGAGACTTTCGGTCCATTATAGAAGGAAAGTCATGGCTGGGCAGCTCAGTTCACATGACCAGAGTTGGTGGTGGAAGCTTGTCACATCAGGGTACCAGGAAGTAGGCAGAAGCTGTTCCAGGGTCTAAGCTGCCATCACAGTCCTGTCTAGTGTCTTATTTCCACCAGCTGGGCCTCATCTGGGGCTTCCAAAGCTTGGGAACAAACATTCAAAATATAAGCCTGTGGAGAGACATTTCAGACTCAAACCATAGTGATTCTTGTCTGTAACACACACACACACACGTGCATATGCACGCACATACATGGACACAACAAAATATATCTCCTTTCTGCTTCTTGTACAAGACTATTGCAAAGTAAACACATAACAGCTATGTAGACAAAAAGCAAAGGGCAAAAGTCTGTAGAGTTTTGAACAGTGCCACCATCACCTCTGTTGATGGAAGGCAGGCTTGATATACTATGACTCTATCCCTGCAAGACAAATGCAAAGTGACAAGTGTGTGACTTGTATGGTGTGACTGCAGATGTACCAGGTTCCTTTGTCCTCAACAAGCCATTCTGAGACCCTCCTCTGCTTGTTCTGGTGGGGTGTTTCTCTGACCTGTTTGTCTTGCCCTGCTCCTTCTCCCACCTAGAGTGTTCTGGGGGTCATGGCAGTGTGTGACCCTGGGCATGATCAGCCTGGGATGGTGATTCCGTTCTCAGGTTGCCTGGGCAGAGCTTTGAGCAGCATAAGTGTCCTAGGATGGCTCACAGCTGGATGGAGTTGGCGCAAGCGCTAGTGAGTGCCTAGAGGGACCCTTGTCACACTTCTTTCTTCACTGGGACCACACCAAGATTCAGCAAGTGTTTTTGGAGTATCTTCACGTGCCAGCCCTATTCTAGAATCATGGAGTTTCAATGACTAATACAGACGAAAATGTCTGTTCTCATGGGAGCCACACAGTGACTGAAGGCAGAAAGTACAGAATAAACCAGATTTCTGTCTCTCCTTTTTTCTCTTTCTCTGACACACACACACACACACACACACACACGCAAGCACCCCACATGCATGCATGCATGCACACACATGCACATACACACACACACTAGATGGCAACAGTCATGTAAAGAAAAACCAAGAAGGTAAGGGGACCAGAGAGGACCAGAAGGAAGGATGTGGGGATTTAAATAGGAAAGGAAAGGGTCTTATGGGATGCAAGACTGGTAAAGGGAGAGTCCTGTAGCATCATGGGGCCGGGGGTGGGGTGTCATTCATCCCCAAGGGAGTCTAGCAAATGCTCTGAGGTAGATTCTAGACTGACAGGGTTGAGGTAAGGCAAGGAGGCCTGGGCCAGAGCATGGAGATGGGGATGAGGGGAGTGGCAGGTAAGAGATCAGAGGGACCACGGGGGGGCCATGAGTGGAATACTAAAGGCCTGGCAGGACTCTGAGCTAAGTGGCACAGCCTGGCTTGGGTTTAAAAGGATCCTTCAGACTGGTGAGTAACTGCTCTCTAGAATGCCAAAGATGGAGCGAGGAGAGGAGGGACCGTCTCCGTGGATGCCTTGGCTTGGGACCAGGATATAGCAACAGGAAGGGAGGATTCATTGGCTTGGAGAGTCTTGAAGGGATAGTGACATGATTCATAACAAATGAGACTGGATCAGAGAGTGGTTTGGACTGAAAAATAATGATCCATTTGGCCCTGCGCAGATGGTGGCAGACAGGACCAGGAGAGACTGGAAGGGACCAGCTTCTGGGGCCCCCTTTGCCTTGTGTGGGATGTGCTTGTGTGTTAGTCAGACTTTGTCAGCTGTGACAGAATGACTGACAGAACCAACGTAAAGGGAGAAAGGGTTGGTTTGGTTCACGGCCTTGGAGGTTTGGATCCAGTATGGTGGAGAGAGTGGGGTGGAGTCCGGCAGCTCGCACGATCGCAGCCCGTGAGCAAACGCATGGACTAGCCGGCTCTCCCTGTTTTTCTCCTTTATTCCATTAGGTTCCCCTGTGCCTCCTCCTGGGCAGGTCTTCCCAATTATTCCCTTAGTCTCTGGAAACACTCAGGCAGACACTTGCAGACATGCGCCTTTTTAATGGCCTTCTCTAATGTGTACCTCTTCATTCACCCAAGCCAACAGTTAAGAGGAACCTTCGCAGCCCACTGGCTCAAGGCTGTGTGCTTTTGTGTGCACTCATGTGTTTGGGAGTGTCCCAGTGTGAGTGTGCTCTTCTGTCTACGGGGTGCACTTGGGCAGGGTGAGTAAACATGAGTTTGGAGGGGATCTGCTTTCCTGCCCACAGCCTTTGGAGGCAGAGCTAGTACGGTACTTTCTGCCTCTCCTCTAGCCTGCTTTTGCCTCCCACCCTTTCTCACCCCTTCCCCCTCCCTCACTGGTCCAGGGCCCAGCTAATCTGGTTTTCATGAAGCAGCCCTTCCCCCATCTGCTCTTGCTTTAGAAAGGGAAGATTGAGCCCTCAGGGCTTCATTCTGGCTCTTCTCTTTCTATGGGTAATTCTCTCAGCCCGAATCCCAGCTGACCAGCTCGGTGACTGGGCATCCCTTTGTAGCTTGGGGAAGGATGGAGACAGGCTGAGATGGCAGCTGGGGTGGGCAGGAGAAGAGACAACCAAGACAGAGGCAGAAAGAGGAACTTGAAGGCATGTTTTGTGTGCTTCCAGGATGAGCTGAATGCTCAAGCCGCTTGGCAGAAGGGCTGTCCACAAAAACACCCAAACCACTCTGATCATCCCGAGTCCTCCCAGGGCCTCTTCTGTCCTGGTTCTGGCCAGCTCTGCTGCGAGGCTTACAGGTACTTCCTTAGGTGACAGATCTTAGATGTGCTACCCAGAAGTATGCAGGCCTTTGGAAACCTCCTCCATGGGTTAGCATGAATGTTATCTTGGGGTCCTGGCTCTACAGCAAGGAAAGCCCATGTTATGAACTACCTCCCTCCCTGCTACTCATGTGTTTACCCCAAATTAGAATTATCCAGAGAGCATTAAAAGTCATTAGGGAAGTGGACGGATGCCTCAGTTGGTAAAGTTCTTGCTGCACAAACTTGAGGATCTTCAGCACCCACGTTAATGAAGCGAAACAAGAAAACCCTCACGCTGTGGCGTGTGCCTGTAATTCCAGCAGTGAGAGACAGACAGATCCATGGGTTCCACTGGCCAAACAGCCTGGCCAATTGGTGGGTTCTAGGTCTAATGAGAGCCTATAAGGTGGAGAGAGACGGAAGTCATCAACTTTGACTACAGGCCTCCGCCATCCCCAAGGAAGACACACACGGACACACGTGTACTCACATGCACTCTTCCCCACAAAGATAACAAAGTTAACATGAAACATGTACACAGCTAAACAGTGACAAACATTTTTTAGTCCCACGTGGTACCGGTGTACACGGCCATTGCTTCTTTCACTAGTGGTGACAGAAGGGTCCCGGGGGATTTGAGACCACACTGACAGACCTGAATTCGACTTCTGTGATGGCTGAAACAAGTCACTGCTGTGTCAGAGGCTTTAAAAAACAAAACAAAAACAAAGCCAAGAGTTTATTTCTCATAGTTCTGGGGGGTTAGAAGTCTGCAATCAACGTCCTTGGGCTGAAGTCTGGGTTTGCAGGGCTGATTTTTTTTTCCTCTGGAGGACGGAGGAAAGAAACCACCCTTTACTTCTCACTTGTCTTCCTTGGCCTATGGCCACACCATCCCAGTTTCTGTCCCCGATCTCACATGTCTTCCTGCTTTCCATCTTCTGGATGTGACACAGACCCTAGGCCTTCTGTATAGGACACACAGGTTGCACCCAGCACCCCAGGTCTCTTTCTTCATCTGAAGGTATTTTAGTCACTTCTGCAAGGACCTTCTTTAACCCAAGGTGACTTTGACAAGTTCTAGGGCTTGGGCCTTGGTGCCATTTCCACGCTTTGGGAGTAGAAATGGCTCAGGAAGAAGGTTTTCTGGGGGTAAGAGACAGAGAGTACAAAGCCCTGCTTGGGAAGGCTATGAAACTTCTCTTCCCATGATTCCCTAGGACTACAAAGACAGCAGCATGACTCTTCTTGCCACGTTGGACCTGCTCAGTGTATTTGCTCCCTTTTTTTTTTTTTAGAGGCTGTGCCCACCCCAGGTGGTGGACTCCCCCAGTGAGGCTGGCAGTGTCTGGCCCCTGGCATTTCACAGGCTGTGTTCCCGCCAAGCATGTTCAAGGGTACACTGGTCCCAGGAGCATGCTGATGTGAGCGAGGTGGGTTTTCAGTGATGCTGTCTCTGTCTTCTCCACTCATTCCTCAGCAGTCACCCAGATCCATCTGCCTGCCAGTCCTTTTCCTGATGCTTGGAATAGAGTGTTGCGTGGGCCAGAGTCGGTCTGTGTCCCCAGAACTCGTGTTCAGAGGGACAGGGAGAGGAAAAGAAAAGAACAGACAAATGAGCAAAATCGTTTCAGACAGAGGGAGTGCAAGGACCGCAAAACAGGCAGGGACAGGCATTATTCTGGTGAGTTTACACAGGCGGGGATCTTCCAACAAGGTGACCCTTAAGTGAGTCAGAAAGACAAGGAGAAAACATTGAAGGCTAGCGCAGTCAGGAAATGGAAGTAGCAGGAAACAAGGCCCCAGGATTAAAGAACCCCTGAGCCACTGGCACACATATGAGGCGCTTGTGGCAGAGGACGACACTAGAGACAGAACAGGGCCAACTCCTGAAGAACACGGACGGTCGGGTTCAGGATATGGATTTTAATCTGACGGAGCTAGAAATGGGTCCCAGCCAGGGTTCACCCCAGCGAGGCTGGCCATAGGTGTACATATCAGAGCCAATGGAAGCTTAGGGTCCTGATGACGACCCCTGGAAGTCACAGACACAACAGAGATCAGTAAAGATGAGATGAGCAAGCTGGCGGAGGGACTGTGACTAAAGATGAATCAAGATGCCCAGTCTGAGAGCTGAAGTGGCCTTTAGAGAGGCCAGCAACGAGTGCTGCCGTGTAGCTCTGCCTGGCTGGAACTCACTAAGGAGTGACTGTGTCTGTGACTTCCAGAGACTCTGGTTTTAGCCATTACAAGCAGTGTTGCTATAGCGTATTTTAGCCCATGCTTTTTAGTAAACATTTGTGTGCTTTCTTCCTGGCCTTTGCCTGGGTCACAGGTTGTGTTTGTCAGGTTTGTTGGGCTTTCAAAGCAATCAAATAACTTTGTAGCCTCTCTAGGTATGTGAAGGGGTTGTGTTTTATTCTCTTTTATACTCCAGGCAAAGAGAGAAGTAGGATACAGGGTGTTGAAGACATGCCTGCTGAATGATCAGAGAGAGAGAAAGGCTGTCTTGTGATTATATATATATTAGGATTAGGTAACTGTCCTTGAGGTCAGCATGCTCAGATTTCTCCAGAACTACAGAGCAAAGGTTCTTTTTGCGTGAGGAGGCTGTGCCCCACTTCTGTCTCTGGGTTTCCTGATCACTCCATTAAACACTCACAGTGGAAGAAGAGCTTGGCACTGCAATGACATGGAACTCAAGTTCCTTCTTGCACCAGGTATTTCCAGGTAATAAAGCCAGAAATTTGGGGGGAAGTCCAAGGCCGGGAGCATTGATCACGCAGCTTTGAGAGCCACATTCAGAGGATGGGAGGGCCCATGCAGCAGCAGCAGCAGCAGCAGCAGCAGCAGCAGCAGCAGCAGCAGCAGCAGCGACCTCCTCCAGCAGAGGACTGCTGTTGCAGAAGAGGACTTGTGGCCCGAGCAAGGCTTCTAACCCCCTCTGCTCTGACCACCACACACACCACCTGCAATCTACCTCAGTGAGGTCCCCCGAAGCCAGAGAGGAGCGATGAGACCAGTGGGAGCCCAAAGAATCACCTCAATCAAAGAATACTGAAATTCCTTTAGGAACCCCAGGAATTTCTAATTCCAGTACTGCTTAGGGAAGGAAGCCCCCAGTGTCTTCTCCACCTCTCCAGACGTGTGCTGAATGCAGTGTGTCCTCTAAACCAGCAAGGCCAGAAGAAGAGCGGGAGCATGGAAACGGCCTCTCCAATGCACAGACCACACACTGGGAGTTTCACCTTTTTCAATACAGAAGTTGAATTTGTATTAATACCACATAAAGATTTTAATTAGCTTTTGGGGAAAAATTATATTGCTTTATTAATTCATACTGAGTTTGCGATGAACTGAAAAACCTGTCCACCCCTGAATCTTTTTAATTTTAGCTGCTTTTCTTGTGCAACTGTCCTCTTTGGGTGTTATTTTTTCAAAGCTCAATCGTAATACTTTCTATTTCTTCTTGTCGACTTTCACCTTGGAGGTTTTGGTCTGGGGCCTCAATCTCACGTTCCTAGCCAGCCAGCAAGTCCTCCCCACCCATAACTTCCTAAATCCTTTCACTTAGCAGCAATGTTCTCTTTGCCTATGACTTCTTCACCTAGAAGATTCTCTCCTTCTCACCAAACTCCACCCTCAGCCTTTCCTGAGATAATCCCTACCCTAACTCAAGGAACGGGACCGACTTTTCTAAGCCTGCACGGCCAAGGCCAGACATCCCTGGGAAAGCCGGTGGACAGAGGTATGCAGCTGCCCGTTACAGATCCCAGCTCATCAAATGCTCTCCCAGTCCTGGTATCCTAGCAGAAGGAAGGATCTATCCCTAGAGGCTGCACCTATGCTTCCTCCGGCTAGACCGTGCCCTGGAGAACAAGACATTTCCTAGCAGACTGGAGGAACTTCGAGAAAAGGCAATAACTACTAGCGACAAGGAGCACACCAACCTCTTACGCTCAGCAGGAGAGAAAGGCCAATTGGGAGTTTTCTTGAGAAGGAGTGGGAGGACATGATTGAAGAATTTGGTCCTCCCTGTCTCCCGTCTTCCCTACTCCCTTCCTCCATTCTTCCTTCTTTTTTTCCTTCCCTGCTGCCCTCTCTCCCCCTCCATACGCGCAGCTGATATACTAAGAACTGTGCATTTTGCTGAATTCTGGGGACAAGGTCACAGTGAGGGAAACAGTCACAGCACAGACACTCTTGTGCGGGATAGACTGATGTGAGACTCAGAAATGGAAGAAGATTGCTCAAGGAATCGAGCGAAGGCAGCTGTCGTGAGTCACCAAAGGAGAAGCAGAAGTATGCATTTTCTGCCTTCTCCCTGGAAAATGGAGACTGCATAGTGAGAAGCCGATGCTCTCATACGAGCCTTTTAGGATGCAAGGCATGAGGAAGGGGTAAACTGAGATGAACTGAGCAACAGACATTAAGAACGCGATGATTATACACTAAGGTAGAGCGCTACTGGGAGCAGGAATTCTGAGGAAAAAGAAGCTTCATAGACACAGGCCAGGGATGGTGGTCTCAGGGTTGACGGCAGGTGAGAGAACGGGATAAGAAGGGGTCCTTTCCAGAATTGTTAGAGAAACCAGTTGGTTCTCAGTCCTGGGAGATTAGGAGCAACTCTGCCTGAGGCAGAGGGTTGGACTAGATGACCTCTTAAGATCCTTTCTCTCCAGATGTTGCCAGGAATGCATTTCTCATCATCATATCGACAATTCTAAAATGTCTTTTCTTAATAGGGAATTTATTTGCTGGATTCAATTTAACTGTTGCATTTGTATTTCGTACATGCACCTGCCCTGGGGCAGTGGTTACATTTTAAATAAATCAAATAAATCAATAAATATGATATGCCTCACTTTAATCATTACATAATGCAAAAAATTATGATAATGCCACATTAAGTTGCAAATTAAGACGCACAAAAGTAAGGAAATGTGGGGATGGATGTTCTCCCGGCACCATTAGCTCTCTCGCCTTGTGCTGTGGTGTAATAAAGCCTGTGTTTATGTCTGCCTACCTAGCACTCCCCCTTCACCACGGGCCAATGTGGGGGATTATTGCCACCATGAACCTTAGCTGCTGTGTCTGATAGCTTGCTGGAAATGTGCCATCTTAAATGGAGCATTAGACTACCTCCTTTTCAGAAGACAGGATGATGCAAATGGCGGCATCACAGGCTTTGGGCAAGATGCCATGCTGGGGTTTAGCATCCGGTTCAGCCTCTGGGTGGCCGTGTGCTCTGCCCAGCTCACTCAGTTCCCTAAACGTCTGCTTCTTAGTTGTAGCATGAAGACCTTTACCCTCTCTACGTGTCACTCCAGCTCCAACCAGTAAGTCTCAGTTTGTAATTGGGCCCCCATAATCTCAGAGAGTGGCACTATTAGGAGGTGTGGCTTTGGTGGAGTGGGTATGACCTTGCTAGAGGAAGTGTGTCACTGTGGGGGCGGGCTTTGAGGTTTCCTATGCTCAGGATACCACCTAGGGTCTCAGTCAACTTCCTGTTGCCTGCAAGATGTAGGACTCTCAGCTACTACTCCAGCACCATGTCTGCCTGCATGCCGTAATGCTCCCCACCATGATGATAATGGACTGAATCTCTGAATGGTAAGCCGGTCACCCCAATTAAATGCCTCTCTCCACAGCTTTAGAAATCCTAAGACAGAAAGACATTTTTTTGTTTTTATTGAGCTATACATTTTTCTCCACTCCCCTCCCTTCTCCACTCCACTGCCCCTTCTTTCTTCTCCTGTGATGCCCACGCTCCCAATTACTCAGGAGATCTTGTCTTTTTCTTCTTCCTCTGTAGATCCATGTATGTCCTGACAGACATTTAATTTTATGTGTACGTATAAGTGTTTTTCCTGCATGTATGTGTTTGTACTACTACCACATGAATGCCTGGTGCCTGCAAAAACCGGAAGAAGATATCTGGTCCCCTGGAACTGGATTTCAAGATGGCTGTGAGCTGTCATGGGGGTGCTGGGATCCGGTCTTCTGCAAGAGCAGAACTCATCTCTCTAACCCCACCATACCTGGTTTAAAAAAATAATTCTCTTTTAAAAACTCCTTTTATGTTTATTTTCATTTCTTTATTTTGTTTTATTTCTTTAAGACACTTTTTGCATTTATGTGGAGGACACAGACATGTCACGTGGAGGTCAGAGGACCTTAGACCCTGTGGGTTCCTGGACAAAACTGAGGTGGTCAGGTTTGGCAGCAAGCACCCCTACTGGGCCACCTCACTGGCCCTCACGATGCTTTTCTAGTCATAGCTGCAGATTGGGTTTTTCTTTGTGAGGAAGACCCACAGGTAAGTCAACTTGGTCAAGGTCATACAGCTTCGAATTCTTGAGAGACCTCAGCAGCTGTCTATGAATCCTCCCTCCTTCTCCCTTCCTCCTTCCCCCCCTCTCCTCCCCATTTCCCCCCTCCTCTCTCTCTGAGCCTATCTCCCAGATGCTTATATTACAGAAGGTCAAAGCAGCTGAGGACCAATGGGGAGGCCATAGGTTTTGAAGTGATGTGAATTCAGCCCCCAGTTCTACCACATGCTGGGCTGACCTTGGTCCCTTTGGAACCTGTCTGTCCTCCTCAAAGCCCTTTACCCACAGAGCCCAAGTAAACAGCCTATCTTCCACTGCATATCTCCTCAGATTTCCTCAGAATAATGTCTCTTCTGCCTACACGCTCCTTATGTTCCTCCCGTGGCTTTTGCCTGACTTCCCTGTCCTGGGGAGTTTGTCCCTCTGCCACCAAGTCTGTTAGCTGGTGAAGGACAGGAACTAGCTCTCACTCATGTTTATCACTCTTGCAGTAGTGATGAGCACAGGGCTTTTCATGCTAGATAAATGCATAATTGAATGAAAATGAACTATTATTATCTCACTCCTCATTCCTGTATAATGGGGAGAGGCCGAGGCTGAGGACTGTGCCGGGTGCCTAGAAAGACGTGTTTAGAGAATTCAGGTGGGTTTGTAAAGCCCGAAATGAATCCTGAAGCCCAGGCTTTGGGGTTTCAATTCTGCCAAGGGTGGGATCCGCAAAACAGAAATAAGAACCTCACCAAAATCAGCAGGGCCCGGGAGGGAAGGATGCTGCGGATTGTTTACGGAGTCATTACTTCTCTGCAATCTTCTGGAAGCTTGTCAGAATAATTATCCCAGTTTCTCACCAGGGCCTAGAGTCTTCAAATCTCGGGGCTGGCATTATTTGGGCTCAAACTGGGGGAAAAGCAATTTGTTTTTCCTGTTGTCTTACTCAAAAACTACTGAGTAGAGTTCATAATCACACTTGGGCTGCGCCCCAAGGAGCCTTGTGCTTTATAGTTTCCACTTCCCCAGAAGAAGGGGGAGGTGAAGGACTGGGAAGGTAACTTCCTGTTTTCTGTAAGGGTTTGGGAGGGGTTTAGTTCACAGCAATGCCTAGACCTGAGATGTCTGTGGGCAGGGTCCTGGGCTACATGCTGGAAGTGACCACAGACTCAGTCAGGTCATGGTTAGTCAGATCCACAGCAGAGTCATGACTGCCCCCCCTCTCCCTCCCTCCCTCCTTCCCATTTCTCTGTCCTCCTTCCTTCCCCTCCCCGCCTCTCTGCATCTCTCCTTGGTGATGGAGATTGAACCCAGGACTGGTGTGAATCAGACAACTACATCCTCTAGTCCCACCGCAGAGATTTATCGAGTACTGGTTGCATGCCTGTAACTGTGCTGTAAGAAATTGATTTTAACAAAATTACACAGCTGGTATTCTGTCTCTAGCATTGCCAGTCTTTCCTTGTGGGCTTCCGTTCCCCTTATCTCCAGGCGCTTAGGAAACTCTCAGGTAATTCTGACCACAGACAGCCATTTGCATTACGTTGTCCGATGCTTCACGCAGATGCCCCTGGGGAGTGACCACAACTATTGATGACTTTTCAAGACCACTTATTATGTGAGCTTTTTGTCCTCAAACTGGGAAACCTTTCAAAAATGAAGAAATGTACACAGTGTGAACTCGGTATCTACCCTGGATTACCACATGCTGATGCTGGGTCATGTGGCTTCGGGTCCTCCTATTTCTTCTAAGAAGGAAACCAGAACCCTTGGGTGGTGATGATAATGATAGTGTCATGCGTATTTCTAAGTTGCCAACAGTAATGTTTATACATTGCAAGAAAATGGTTGTATCACAAAATAGTTTATTTTTTTATATTTCTTGTATTTTATTTTTTAAATTTATTTATTTCTTTATTAATTAATTAAAGATTTCTGTCTCTTCCCCACCGCCGCCTCCCTTTTCCCTCCCCCTCCCCCAATCAAGTCCCCCTCCCTCGTCAGCCCA
>NW_026067954.1:4238051-4291641 GCF_014885135.2 Alexandromys fortis | reverse complement strand
CTCCTTCTTATTTAGCTTCTCTAAGAACCCGAATTATAGGCTCAATGTCCTTTATTTATGGCTAGAAACCAAATATGAGTGAGTACATCCCATGTTCCTCTTTTTGGGTCTGGCTTACCTCACTCAGGATAGTGTTTTCTATTTCCATCCATTTGCCTGCAAACTTCTTCCACCATCCATCCATCCATCCATCCATCCATCCATCCACCCCCCCATCCACCACCCATCCACCATCCATCCATCCATCCATCCATCCAATGCTATCTTGGTTAGACTGTCCTTTCTCGCATTTTCTATTTATTTATATTTTCCTGGCTCCCTTCTAAAAGTTTGGTTGGTCATGGTACCTCCCCCCAAAGTCTTTTATGCTTTTAACTTAAACCCAACAATAGCATCATCTTTATCTTGCATCGAGTGACTATATTGAGCATCTCCATTGCTCAGGTGATATTCTGGATCCTGTAGACCCCAAACAGACAACAGACCCTTCCTTGACAGAACTTATCTCCACAGCTTGTGTTCCAGTCTCGCTCTTGTGAGTTTTTAATCAAAGTGTTAAAACTATGAAAAGTAACAGAGAAACTGGATTCTGTAACGTGCTTAGGACTTGTCTATTCTATCACTCAGACATGTAAAAGCCTGAGCTAACAGGGAGGTGATAAATCGCAAACGGTACTTAGTGGACACAGGGAAGAGTGGGGGTTCAACCTCCCTGCCTATGATGGTCTCCACGGGCAGCTGGTAATAGCTCTTGGGTGCTTCTTACAGACCAGCTTTAGACCTCTGCCATTTTCTCTAATAGTTTTGAGAGAGAGTCCTCTTCTCCCATTTGGGTCACAAAGCCCTGGGTTCCGGGGCTCAATTTCCTCCCACCCCTCACTGTCATCTTCCACAGGTCTGGGCACACATCCATCCTAAAACACTGCATAAAATTTGGAGACGGAAAGATTATTTGGTTATTTCATATGGATGGATTCCTGCTTCCTGCAGGGAGCTCTTTATTGTTCCTGAGAGTAAAGACCCTGGAGGGAAGGGCTGCCCCACCTGTCATAGTGTTTCCCTTTCAGGCCCGCTACTCTTTGGGGTGGCCTTCTACAGCAGAGCATTTGGAAATTGCCTGGCTGAAGTAGGAGCATCAAAGTCACCCTGTCCCGGTTGTTTGCACGATTTCACTGTATTATGAAAGAAGTGTCAGAGGCATGATTCAGCCGTGAAATATTCAGGGGGTCGGTTGATGGGGTGTCTAGTGGCAGTCTAGGAGGGAACACTGTGCTGTAGGAGCAAGAGAGAGGAGGAGGGGGCAGGGGAAGCACGGGTATCAGAGTGAGTGATGTGCAATGTGTAGGGGTCAGGACATTACAAAATGATTCTCCTTAATTATTTAGAACTGCCATCTATTGCATGGCAGGTGTGGATGACCAGGAGGGGTGGCTGCCTAAGTTTGAAATGCTGGGGGAGGGGAAGTTGGGATCATCTGGCATTAGTCTTTGTATGGTGGGTCCAGGGTTGGCTCTGATGGGGGGGCGTGTCTCTGTAGGAGGTGGGAGCAACTGAACAGAAGGCCTGACCATTGGCTCATGGCCAATGTTAATTCAAATGCCCACATAGTTCCCAGGTAAGCATTCAAGTCAGGCTTGTGTGGGGACAGACGCCCTTTGCGGTGATTGCATGAGGTTGAGCCTACCAGGGTTCGGCAGCCTGCCGCTGAGTTTCAGAGTCTAAGGAATGCCAAGCACAGGTGTTTCTCCTTCCAAGCTGAGTCCACAGATGTGCAGGAGTGGAAAACTGAAACAATGGCCAAGTTCTAAGAAAACTAGCTACAGCATCTCTGTGTAATGGTAAAGTGCAAGGGTTATCTGAAGTCCTGGCTAGAACAGTCTAGGAGGCTGGATCATTTCAGCTAGCAGCCTTGAAGTTGTTCTGAGCACAGAACTCTGAGGAAACTGCAACAGGGCACTCTGATAGACTGAATCACCTGGTGCCTGGTCCCCTTGATTGGAAAATACATGAACTTTTAAGGTAACGTACATATCTGCACTAACATGGTGTGGATTGTGCATTGTACACAGCCAGCCGGAGATTATTTTTTTGAGCAGGTAAAAGACATCTGTCAACTTTGTTTGTTTGTATTGTATAACCAAACCTCTATCTATGCCATATGAAAGGATGGCATGTAATAATAAGTCATGAGGACTCTGAATCCAACAAGATTTATCCTGTCTCATCCAGTCTCAGAGCGGTTTCTATATCAAGGGATTATCATATACGTCATCTGTCCTGTAGTTTTTCTAGGGTTATTTCTTTATGTCTGTAGCTAAGATTTTCAGGGGTCTTCCTCAACCAAATCTAGTCTCTATTAATTTGAAGGAATCCACAGCCTTTCATTTTCTATGTAAATAAAACCACAACCTCTTCCCCAACTCAATACATTTTTCTCAATTCCATTTTAAAGTCAAATCCCTAAAGTATCTAGGCTGGTTTAACTCACCAAAATTCCTTTCATAATCCCAAGTCTCTCAGAGCTTCCATTTGTGCATCAGCATTAAAAAATTCAAAGTCAACAAAGCACCTTGCAGGGTCCAGATTCCCTGTGTATTTATTGCCCATCTTTATATGGCTTATTCTTTTTTATATTACTTTACTTTTTCTTTAAAGACTTTATTATTTTTAAGCTATTTACTTTCCCTATGATTGTCTATGCTCATTTCCTTTTGTTCCTAAAGCATCTACACACATTGTAAGCTATGTGAAGGGTGTTTTTCTTACTTGTTTTACTGTGTACCTCCAGCTGTCTCTGACACATGAGCCAAGCCCTTAACTGTTAAGTGGCAGCTAGGCCCTCCACCAAGTAGCTCTGGTGGCTGGCTCCGCCCTCTCCTTGGGGGTCTGTGAGAGCCAAGCCTTAAGCCTGCAGGTCTGGCTGAGAGCTGTGTTTAACTGGGAGCTGTGTTTAACTGCCCCAACTGTAGGAAGTTGGTACCTGCACTGTGGTGGCCTTTTTTACTTAACTTGTTGTTTCTACTTAGCTGCCAGATGCTCAACTGCTCTGCTGCACAACAGTACCTCTTAAAGGAGCCATGCCCATTTTTCCAGCTTTCTCAGACCCTATGTGGAGTTTGGGCCTTACATTGGGTGCCATTGGTAGTTGGGAATTTATTTGGGCTACTAACCAGATCCCAAATAATTACACAGAGATTCATTACTAATTATGATTGCTTAGCCTTAGCTTCAGCTTGTCCCACTATCTCTTATAACTTAATTTAACTTGTTTCTAAAGATTTTTTTTTTAACTTTTCTTTCATTCTGAATGTCCTACTTCTCTGTTTCTTCTGTATCTGTCTGTCTGGCTCCTGACATCTCCCTGGTGTCTCTTTTTTTCTTCCCCTGAGCCTAAATTTCTTCTTCTACTTACTCTCCCTGCTCAGAAGTCCTGCCTTTACTTCCTTCCTTGCTATTGGCTGTTCAGTTTTTTTTTTTATTAGAGCAATCAGGTGCCTTAGACAGGCAAGATAAAATAGCAACACATCTTTACACAGTTAAACAAATGGAACACATCTTTGCATAGTTAAACAAATATTCTGCAACAGTGGGTGAAACCTTCAGTAATGGCAACGGATGCTAATTGCTACTCCCTCCTCCTTCTTCCCTTCTCCTCTGGCGAGTTCCCAGTGCCTCTTCCGTGAATAGCCCCTGGAGGTTTGCTCTGTCTTGTACCAAAATTTCCATATCTTGTGGCCATGCCATAGGGCATTGCACGTAATCTTGTGAAGCTGGATGATGCCAACCTGTAGTCCTATGTTAGGCTCCACAGGATGCCCACAGTGTGGTTCTGGCACCTAATAGCTTCTTGACTTACTTGGACCAGAGAATTAGTGAGTGGAATGTGAGCATAAAAACAAGGGCCTGCTGATCCATTAATAAGGCTCCTGTCAAGTATGAGGAAGAACTAGAAGAGGAGAGATGACGGTACCTTAGCAGTGAGAGTCAGGCATCTGGAATCCAGTCCCAGAGACTCCTCACTATGAACTTCCCTCTCCTCATTTACTTCCCTCTCCAGAATTCGGCTACTGATCAATAGCAGATTAATGTGAGCCCTAAAGTCATCATTTAGGGATAAAGAGAGCTTAAGATTTGTTCCCAAATGAGGAAGACTTTGATGAGCAATAGAGGGCTAGAAGATACTTTCTTGAAGTTCCCCGGCAGAGCCCCTGGGTCTAGCCTATCCCTATCTCCTCTTTATGATGTCTTTCTATCTCCACTCTATGCCAGGAGCACAGGTTGGCCTCAGCCAGTCCGCATGGTCCCCTTCCCCGTCTGCCTCTTCCATGCCTGGGTAGTTCCAGTATTTGTCCTTGATTTTCTACATCCCTTAATGCCTAACTCAGTCCCTTCCCCCTTGAGGCATCTCTGCATCTCACTGGACCCTTGCTCCATCACTAAGGCCCCTTTCCTAGAACTCTGGCTCCAGCTCTTTTATCTTCCTTGAGTGTGTGGCTGGGCTTGGCTCTCCCCTTCCAGTATGTTTTGGGACAGGTGTTGTCAGAATGTGCACATGGAGAGAACGTTATGGCCCTCCCTGGGCCTGGGGAGGGTAATGATCTTAGTGCTTCCCTCCCAGGGCACGGTGAGAATCAGCGAGCTAATGCCATAAAGTATTCTAATTACTCCATGGAGTCATCTGATAAAGTGACGAGGAACTGGGCATCTGGCTCTCATTTACTTAGAGCTGGGGAATCCAGGCAGCGGCGCAGCCTTGATTTATTTATTTTTCTTTCTGTATCAAACACACACTCAACACAGCACTAAATATCTAAGCAGAGGTTGGCACCACCTAGAGAGGTATGAGCACACAGGTCATTGAAGACCTCCAACTGGGAGGGGCAGCACGGAGGAACCTCTGATACCAACCCCCAACCCACCTCCTTGAGCAGGCCGGGCTTTGACCATTTAAGTGACATGTCTCAACTATCCAGGTAGCAGTGGGAGTAGGAGACCTTCGTGTTAACTCAACCATGTGCTGTTCTCTTCCTCCCCTCCTTTCCCCTCCCCTCCCCTCCTCTCCCTTCCCCCCCCCCCCCCCCCCCCCCCCCCCCCCCCCCCCCTCCCCCCCCCCCCCCCCGCTTCTTTCTGCCCTTATGTATTTGTGGGAGTGTCTTCTACTCCTGCAACCCCACACTCTGTTTTTTGTCTGTTGAGCAACAGAGAGGAATCGCTCCTGGATGTGGTGCTGCAGGACTGTTAACCAGAGCTGAAGGACTGCTGCACGTTCAAGGCCAGCCTGGGCTACATAATGAATTCCAGGACAGCCAGGATTATATAGAGACCCTCTTTCCAAAACAAATAGGCAAACAAAGAAGAAGGAGATATTTCCAACCTAGATCAGGTGGCTGTGTTCACAGCACTCCAGAGGCAGGCACGGTGGCTGGCTTCGGCTTCTCCAACATTCCTCTCTCCATTTTCCCCTCTCCAGTATCTGACTTTGCCTCATGCAGCTTTTCTTTCTACATCTTTGCCTGTTCTGTTCCTTCCTCCTCAGATCTCAGGCTGACCTGAGGAGAGTAACGTGCTGTCTAAGCCCTTCTCGATGTGCACCCAGCATCTCTCCGTTCTACTAACGCAGGAGCCTTCATCCTGCTGATGGCTGGTCCCTTGCTCAGTGGCTCCCTACCCACTTCCCATCTCTTTCCTCTTACTGATATCTACACGTGCACTGCAGGTGCACACACAGTTGTCATACAGTGGACTTGATGGGACTTGATTTACCTTACTGGCTTAGTTCCCAGAAGCTGGCAGCAAACCCTTTCCCTCTGCCTTTGATCCCTGGCTTAGCTGAGTTAGTTCTCACCTCTGCTGTTCTTTCCAGACATTAGGGGAGCCCTGAACTGTTACACCCATCATGACAAAATTCAATCAGCCTTGATCTGGTTCGGTGTCTGCCTCACTTGGAATCGAACTCCTTCAGAAATGAGTTAGACCATGGTACTCACAGATTCTGCCCATCCTTCTCTCTCCTCGACCTCTTCTGAGCCTACTTACTTTGCCCCTTTGAAAAATCTATGAAGCTAACTTCTATCTTGAAAGCAGAGACGGTGGTTATAATACCATCTCAATGAATGGTTGCTGGCTAACGGACTAGCTGACATCACTGGCCATGGATCCGGTTTCTACATTTTGGTGCGGAGCTTATCTTTCAGCAGGTGACTGAGGTCCAGACTCGGGGAGAGTGGGTTCTGGTGCTGGGAGAGGAAGAATGAACTTGGCAGCAGCCCAGACTGTAGCCAGCCCTGAGTCATTCCCTCGTAGGAACTTTAATGCTCCTGCTGTACTCAGTTTGGAGGAATGGTCCTTTGTTAAGGGAAGTGAGCCCGGTGCTTCCTGGGACTGTCACGCTGCTGAAATATCGAGCACACTTGTAAGCTTAAGCACCTTCTCTCTCGCTGGCAGGCAGTAACGACTGTGAGAGGCAACAACTGGTTCCATGTGTGAATGTTTCTCATCGATCACAGATATAAAAATGTAACCCTCCTGAATGGGCTCCGGAAGCTTCCTCCTCCCTCGGCCAAATAGACTCAGATCTGCTCTCATCTCTGTCCTCGTCTCTCTTGCCCATGTCCGCATCTTCTATCTGACTGTGGGAAACACATCCATTGGAGTCTCAGTGGCCTCCAGTGCTATGAGGATTGAGCAGACACAGTCAGAGCCGTTACCTTTGCACTCAGATTCACAGCAGGGGAAGGTAGCTGGGTTCCCACAGATGAGACTGGGGTTCAGGTAAGCTTGGATGGAAGGGTCTCTTCTGCAAGATATTCTGATTTCTCCACAGCCAGGCTTACGGCTGGGCAAGCTCCCAGCTGAAATGGAAGTTCACTTGCCATCAGAGACTGCTCGTGCCTCTGATTACCTGAAAGCTGGCTGCCCTTCCTCCAGAGTTCCCTGTTAGTGTTTGCTTGAGCAGCGAAAGCTTGTGCCCGCTCTCCCGGCCACCTACCTCAGCCTGGGAAGAGACAGGCAGTGGTCTGTTCTGGGGGCCTGGAGCCACATCTAGCTTCCTGTCTCCTTTTCTTTTGTTAAAGCCAAATGAAACAATGTAATTAGCTTGTTACAATTAAAGTGACTCGACTGGATAAATTGTAATCACCCAGAATCAAGTCAGGCATCCCTGCAGGTCCCGGACATCGCAGCTGAGCTGCCTCATTTGCATAATTAAAATATACAAATGATAATGGATTTTGTACTCAATTTCCAGCGGCTGTGAATTTTGAGAAACTCTGAAATTAGAATAACAGAGATGAAGCCCGCCTAGAGGTAATAGGGATGACAAGTTTTGACAGTAGGGGTGTTTATAACGCTAGTTTCTCGCTACAAAATAAATAAGTACAAAAAAGATTAGAGAGCGATATTAGTTAATAGTTCCACGGGCAGTGGGAGTGGAGATAGACTATGATTACCTCTGTGAATTTACACTGGCTTTTTTTTTTTTTTCTTTTCTGACAAGCTCTCGCCTAACCTTAGGGGATACCTTCCCCCTGATTATGAGAAATTGAGAATGAATTAAATGCATAAAAAGGGTTGTCGCAGATCGACTCACCAAAGGAAAAGAAATGAAATTAGTCTTGCCGTTCTTCCTTCGAGCTAGGGGTGGGTTGAAGGCCGAGGGTGCAGGAGGGGCAGGGATGGCAGGAACATTGCTCAAGGCTGTGGTGGTCAGAGGAGGGAGGGGCTGGCAGAGCAGGCCGGGGAAAGGAGAGACAGATGCAGACAGAACTGAACACTGGGGATTACTTATAGAGATTAAGTCCTGAAATGACCCTTCTGCTCAAGTCTCCTTTGCAGAGGGGACCAGAAATTCTGGGACAACACTTCCATAAACCACTCTTCACTCCTGAACACTGATCAGCAAAATGCAGGCAAGCCTGTTTCTTTTTCTTCCTATAAACTCCACAAGGGCAGGAGGCAGAGCCGCCATGCTTGTCTGCTATTTCTAACGCCCAGCACACAGTAGGTCCTTAAAACGTATTGTTGAGTAAATAAACGAGAAGATAGGAGAGGCTGAGAACCATATAAGAATACTGAGACTGGATGGAAAAGGCCCCGAAGGCTCAAATTCTTCCGTTTTTTTTTTTTTTTTTTTTTTTTTTTCTTAGAGCTGGGGAGCCTTGGCCTTGGAGTCCTTATGTAAAATGGTGCAAATGGTCAGCATGTCTTTTGCGGGTGGCTTGCCCTAGTCTGTGGTCAGTACATTGCAGCAGAAGCTGGACAGGTGCCTTTGGCAGGAACAACCGGCCACAGTAGTGTGGTGTGAGCCAGGTGCCTTGCTGCCTGGGAAGAAAAGCCAGAGCCTCTCATGGTCTTAGCAGGAAAGCTGACCACTATGGAAAAGATGGGAACTCTCATCTGGAAAGAGATGGTTGATGCATTTTCTCACGTCGCCAAGAAATGCATGCAGCATAGGTGGGGTGATGGGAATGTCCACCAACCAGTCAAGCCACTGTATGCCTGCAGCGTTGGACCAGGAAAGCAGCAGGGGAGGTGGAGGGGTGGTAGCTGGAGTCTAAGGCTGAACAGGGGAGGAGAGGGAGGTATCCAGGGAGCCAGCCCCTCTGTCATAGGTCTTGAGGTCCCAGGAACCCATGAACTCTGAGTACCCATCTTTAGCAAGAGTGGGAACCTGGAACAAAGGGAAGGAAGGTTTTTTTTCTCACACCAGCTTCTGAGCCAGCGAGTAAGTGAAAAGCCGTGTCTGATATGCGTGTAGGCATGGGCTATGTGTTTGTGGTATATATGTGTGTGTGTCTGTGTGTGTGTCTGTGTGTCTGTGTGTGCTCATATGTGCACTCATGGCACATGAGCCAAGGCTTGAGGAAGTAGGGCGGCCTTCTCTATTGCTCTTTTACTTATTCCCTTGACACAGGTTTCTCACGGAGCCTGGAGCTTTCAGTGTTTTAGCTAGGCTGACAATCAGCAAGCCACGGGGATCCTCCGGTGTGCCACACTTCCTCTAGTGCTGAGGCTCTAGGTGTGTGCCACCATGCCTGGCTTTTACGTGGGTGCTGAGTTTTGAACTCAGGTCGTTATGCTTGCACAGCAAATATTCTTAACCACAGCGCTATCTCCCCAACCCTGCTATCTTCTTTTAAGGATACTGATTGTAGTGTGTGTGGACCTGCCTGATACCAGGCTCTGAAATAATTGGATAAGCAATGCCATGGTACAGACCCCACAGAACTGGTGATCATAAAACTTATGTTGGTGATGAAGAACCCCCGCCATGACCTCATGGTGGAGTGTGTACTAGGACTACCACTATGGACTATTCGTTGGTTCACCCAGCCTTATGCCCCTGAAAGAGGACATTTGATGGTCATCCACTCAAGGCTTCAAAATCTCTCTTCTTCCTTCTCTTAGGGTGGAGAGGTGTGGCTGGTCGGATTTCAGTCTGTGATGTAATTACTGTCTGCTCTCCTTCCATGCCTCTCCTCACTCTGACCCATGATCTCAGGTTCCCACCCCGCCACGCTTCCCTGGGATCACATATTTAAATCTCCCCTTCCTGCACTATAGAACTGGAGACTGCCAGAAGCAGGGGAGGGTCAGGCGTCTCTGACCACAGCGTTTGGTGCACAACACTGTTGACACCGGCTTTACTTGCTGAGTGCATGAATTTATAAAAACTGGTAGCTAGAGTGATGAGATTGCTTAGGAGGAAAGGAAGCTGAGGGAAGCGGACTCAGATGATGGAAGCCGAGGGAAGTGGCCTTGGAAGATGTCTGCACCCAAAGGCTGGGAAGAGAATGATGCTCAAGAGAAAACAGTGTCCAATGGATCAGGCAATGCCAGCCACGTGGTAGGGTAAGGAGTATCAGCCACCACCACCACTCCAGCTGGGCTCAACTGGAGGCAGAGAACTGCTCAAGAAGGTCTTTTTTCCTTCCCCTTGTTAGGATTAGGAAGATAAGCCCCTTTCCCATGTCTAAGCCCAGGGCCTGTGCACAACAGGCAAGCACTGCCAGGGAGCCACATCCACAGCCTTCCCTATCCGTTAGGATGATGTCACACAGCCTCTCCTAGGGGCAGGTGACTGCTACCAGGGCTGGCCCTAGCGTCTTCTGGAATGTGGGTCTGGGCATGGTTCTTTCTTCTGCCTAACCCTGGCCTCTCGGTCTTACCTCTTAGAGGCAATGGACATCTGCCCTGTGTCCGGAACCTTGGAGCAGCCAGTTTGAGCCCTCATCTATTAGAGGATTAATTTTTAATGGGTTTTATAGCATGGTGGATAAATCAGTTAGGAAGAGACAAGGAGCTGGTGATGCCTAATGAGTATTGATTGGGACATTTAAAAGGGAACCCTTGTCCAAAGGGGACAAGTGGCCCAGCTGAGTTCAGATCAGCCATACCCTATGACCAAGAGGCACCGGGGTACCCCTTCTCTACTGATAACTTCTTTTGAACTGGTTGCCTTAGACGCCAGGCTCATGTGCTCTGCTGATATGTACATCCCCTTGAGGAGGGACCAGGAGCCCATCCTTCACGTGGAAGCCCTTTGCATCAAACATGGATGCAGCTGATTCCCAAAGGATGTGAGGGGGACGGAGGGCCTGAGATGTCAGAGTCGTGGGGACTTCCCTGGGGCTGGCTGCATCTGGAACTCAGAAGACAGCGTCTTGTCAGAGCACAGACACTGTTAGTGCATCTGAGGCAGAGATGGAGGAGGCAGGAATGAGAACGCATGCTTTGAAATGCCCGTCTCTACTCCAAGATTTGGTGAAAAATTCCTCTGTTAAAATGTATGTTTTGAGAGGAAGTCTCTCAGGTACACCTCTGCTTTAAGAAGTCCTCACTCAGGGATGGCCAGGGAACTCACCTCAAGAGCCAAGACTTGGGCCAAGCTTTGGTTCTCGGCCTAACACTAGGAAAAAAAGCATCATTTTTGATACTATTAAGAGAATAAAATTAACTGCTAAGTTGCACTATGTCCTTATCATAAAAAAAGCCACTGAATAACCTCTGAGGACTCTTCTAACTAATATGTCATAATCAATGAGAGAATTCGATGTGTGTGCCATAACATTGTGTGGTGAGTGAGTTTTTCATTTAAAGAATACAATTTCCAAATAACGATGTCCCCACTGGTTAAAAAGTCCCATGTCCTCAGTGGTGTCATCTTAACAAAAGCCATGTCAGAGAGACCTCTTGGAAGATTACCCTCTAGGTCAGACTGTGAACATTTTCCCCTGGAAGGTGTTTCCTCTTCTAACACAGTTTGTATTGAGAGGTGTGGGGAGGTCGGATGACCAGGTGAGCAGCCAGGCTGGGGCAGTCTTGGGCATAGCCATGGAGCGCTAGGGTTTTATTCTATACTCTCCTCTCACCTGGTCCCTTTAGCTCTGGGACCTGCCTTCCTTGGTCCAGGAGTCTTTTGCTACTTCCAGATGAATGGTGTTCCTCACCACCCAAGAGATGGACATTCATTTCCCTCCCTACCAGACCCAGGAAAACTTCCTCACCCAGTACTTTGTGCTCAGGCACAGACTTAGAGAGCCCAAAGCAGGACCAAGCAGGAACCCCACTTCGGACCAGGTGGCACACTTCAGAATCCTATAGGATGTGAAGGCATTTCTTGTCACCTCTTTGTGGCATTCCATTTTGAAGTCAGATTTGGTGTCTTAAATCCAGAGGACAGACTCTGCTAGGACTGTCAAAAGCACCTGGGTTAATAATAATAATAAATAATAATAATAATTAGTGTGTGTGTCAATGTCTAGAACCTCTGGGATGTCTAGACAACTGGATGACCAGGATTTGGGGGTGCAACAGTGAAGGAGTTTCTGGCTGGGGCTAATGTTTGAGTTGACGGCCTGAATGAAGCTGATGGCACTGGATGCTCAGCCTCAGCCAGCCCATCAAGGACATCACCAGAGAGCAAAGGCTGAAGGAAGAAGTGTGTCCCTGCTGGACTTGTTGAGCTGAGACACTGCTCCTGCTCATAGAAAACCCCCCAGCTTTCACTCTGACCCCCAGACTTGCAGACTTTAAACTTCATCTCCAGCTTTTCTAGCTCTCTGCATTCATCAGACTCCATAATGACACATTCCCTTTCTTCCCTCCATTGTCCCCTTCTCCATCCCGCATTGGGTTTGCTCTCCCTCCTGCGAATCCCTACAGCATTCCAGAGGTGAGTTACCTGGGGAAACAGAAGAGGCCAGTTCCTGTGTTTCAAGTCACTTCAGCTGATGAGGAAGTTCTGTAAACAGACCCACTCCTTTCAAGGCTGCCCGTAGAGTGATAACCTGAGACAGAAGAGGTTTTGAATAACCATCTAAGTCAACTTTGTCTTCTTATGGGTGAAGAACCAAGTCCAGGAGAACTAAGTATTGTGACAATTTCAAATCCAGCTGGTAATATAAATAAAACCTTTCTACCCTACACTGTTGTGAAATATTACTTTGACGATGTAAAGGTGTGTTCCGTTTGTTTATGTTGTTTATGTTGCGGAATACTGCTTTAGCTATGCAAAGGTGGACTGTATTTGTTTATATTGCGTTTGTTTAACTATGTAAAGATGTTAGGCAGTGGAGGGATAGGTGGAGCTGATGGACACAGAGAATAAGTAGGAGGGAGAATCTAGGCTCCAGAAGAGAAGGGAGAGAGAGAGGGAGATGCCTGCGGCCAGTCAGCCAGGTAGCTGCCAGCCAGCTAGACATGGAAGAAGAAGTAAAATAGAACATACAAAATGAAAGAAAGGTAAAACGCTCTGAGGCAAAATTCAGATGAAGAGAAATGGGTCAAATTAAGTTAAAAGAGCTAGTATAAGATGAGGCATAAGACAAGCCTAAGATAAGGCCAAGCACTCATAATCAATAATAAGTCTCTGTGTCATGATTTGGGGGCTGGTGGTCCAAGAAAGCCTGCAACACTATTCCTGAGTGCAAGCTCCTTGAGAACAGGCACCGTGTATTCTCTGGAGCCCTGCAACACACAACACAGTTGTAGTACAAAAAAAAAAAAAAAAAAAAACGCACAGGGAAAC
This sequence comes from Alexandromys fortis, assembly GCF_014885135.2. Lineage (NCBI taxonomy): Eukaryota > Metazoa > Chordata > Mammalia > Rodentia > Cricetidae > Alexandromys > Alexandromys fortis. The sequence continues at coordinate 4,278,614 of NW_026067954.1, read as the reverse complement.
TGGAAGGGTTGATGCCCATGCTCTTGAACTTGAGCCAGGAGCAGACTCCCCAGTGCCTGGGTCAGGCTCAGGTCTGATTTAGACCCAGAGGATTTGGGTTTCTCATAAGATCCCAGGTGATGCTGAGCTTGGCGGTCCATCCATCACACTCGGAAGAAACACCGAGGCATGTGTTCCAAGGACCTATTCATTTCTAATATAATTTGAAACACTCATTCCCAAGAAGCCTACTTTATTAGACACTAAGTGGCTACGTGAGAAATCCCAGACTTAAAAGATACTAGTTTAAAAGTATTTAATGTGAATAATTACCTTCAGGGTGGTCTAGGTAGAAAGATTAAATAAATTAAGTTGAGTCAATAGGAGTTTAAGCATCATTTGTTAAAGCAGTACCATTAGTTTTTCTTTTCCTGGTGGAAATTCTCTCCTTGTCACATAATCCTAATTAATTATTGTATAAAGACCTGAAAACTTGAATGCACAAGGGAGTAATAATCTAATGTTTCATTAACCAGCAGCTTTGAAAGCCAGAACCAAGTGAGAAAAAAGAGCAGAAGCAAGGGCACAGAGCAAGTTCCTTCCGAGGGGCCCGAGGTCCACCTGAGGGCCACCATTCGTCACGGAATGTGTTAACATAGGCACCCATTCACACTAGTGAATACATCGTCTCTGTCAACGTGATGCTTTTGAAGCCAGCCAATCAATGTGAATTTCAGGAGTATTTCATTGATTTTGCAATATGCTTTGTAATTACTGAATCAATATAAAATTCTCAACTCATTAGGAAATCAGCTTTCTTAAATCATTTATATTAATGTGTTTAACCAAAGGCATTGGAGTTCCTTTTTAAAAAAATCACTTATTTAATCACCTGCATTAAAAATGAACAAATGCTCTGGGCTCAAAGTTTATTGTACTTGCTTTTAAAGGAGCGTTTGCTCTGGTTCTGACTTGGGTAGGACCTCAGCAACCTGGGTTCCACGGGACAGAGCCGAATGGGAGTGCAGATCTGAAGAGCCCAGGGAGAAATGGAGGGGAGGAAAACGTTGGCCTTGAAAATATTGCTTCTGGTTTGCAGCTCTGATTCCAGCAGTCTGGAATTTTCCTGTGTGCTGGCTGGCTCTTTATGCTGACTTCTGAGCAGGACACAGCTCGTAGCAGTCAAGCGAATTAGGAGGGAGTGTGTGTTTGGACAACAAGGACACACTCAGGGGATAAAATAATACATGAATGTTTCTACACAAATTACTTCAGATACCAAATGTTTAGGGTCTCCTTACCAGGAACCTCTCTAGGACCTTTCAGGTACCAACTGATTGTTTCACACTGTAATTCCGTTCTGACACTAACTGCTGGGCGTTTGGGCAGACCCCCAATGGTGAAAGTCTTAGTATCACAAGAGACCAGTTGCTCAGAGTACTGTTGGGAAGTCAGGGATCTCTTCGGTTAATCTGATAAAATGGCAGAACTAGGGAGCTTTACTTACATACACCTGCTAATCGGGAAGCATATGATAAATGATACAAATGAGCAGCTGGAGGGTGAAGTCTATAAGGGTCTCTTGGACAGGAGCTTCTGTCCCCATGGAGTCCGGCTGTGCCACCAGCACAGGGATGTGTTTGCTACTTGGGAGCTCAGAAACCTGTAGTTCAGGGATTCTGATGGAATTTAACAGGCATTATGGATTAGTAATTTAATCTCTGGCCTCTTCTTCCTCTGTCTTCTTCTAGCGGATGGAGCTGGAGTTAAAAACTTCAAGCTTCTAATTCTGGTGTGTGTGTGTGTGTGTGTGTGTGTGTGTGTGTGTGAGAGAGAGAGAGAGAGAGAGAGAGAGAGAGAGAGAGAGAGAGAGAGAGAGNGTGTGTGTGTGTGTGTGTGTGTGTGTGTGTGTGTGTGTGAGAGAGAGAGAGAGAGAGAGAGAGAGAGAGAGAGAGAGAGAGAGAGAGCAAGCGCAGCCTCTGTTCTGAGGTCCTTTGGTAGCCTGCCAAAAGCCACATCAGTAGAACAAAAAGGGCTCTGTTTAATGTTTCTATCACCACAACCACTTAGAAAATTACATGGGTTTTTGGAAATCTGTGTCAAAAGACAGGGACGAAGACTGACTGTCTAATTCTTATGTCACGGTGGATTTGAATACTTGAACAGATTTAACACCTTAATAACTCATGGGCAGGCATTGTCTTGTATAAACGAAACAGACACCTGGGAGTGACATGGCGTGACTCAGCTCAATTCACATGTCTGTGGTAGGGGCTGAGCGTAAACATAGGTTCCTTGTGGAAACTCACAGTGGGTGGTACAGCTGTCACTCATGGGCACACTACTGCTGAAGACTATATGCTTTAGACATTAATGATGAGCTCAGAGGCAAGCATGGCCCTTTTGTCCCTCCCTCAAGGTTCAGAGACTCAGGTTACTCTGAAGTTTTATCGCGGGCACTTGAAGCTCAGTTCAAAGGTGTTTATTCTGTCCACCAGGGTGGCATTGCTTCATTCCCTTTTTCCCGAGTACACAATAACAATATGATTCCTTCTTACACACTGAACCTAAGAGCCTGTAAAGGCCTCTCACGTACCATCTTATGTGATACAGCATCTCTGAGAGAGGCCAATGCTCACAATCCATAGGCTAGAGAAGTTTACAGAGTTAAATGGATCGCTAGTAGAGAGGTTAATTGAAAATCTGTCCCCCACCTCTTATTACCCAGGGCTGTCTTCCCGGAGAGAGGAATTAAAGAGAGTTAATCTGGGTCCACAAGTCCCCCATGCATAGCTCACCCTCCGTGGATCTCAGTGTTCGTCTCATAGAGGTGGAGAGGTGGAGGGTAGCTCCTATTCTTCCTGTCGGTGGTGAAGTCAGTGGAAGGATGCAGGATGGATGATGGCTTCCTCAATCTGGCCTCTCTTCTACTGGTTGCCCACAGGACAGCTAGCTATGGGAGGTCCTGGGGTTTTGGCTAGCTGGTATATGAGAGATGCCAGTGAATATGTGCTTGGTGACAAGGACAGTGGCATGTTTAAAATCACAATGCTAGTGCTTTTTGTGTTAGCACACCACCGCCCTCAATTCTCAGGGCCCCTCCTCTCATTCCAGTTACTCTGTGTACTCCTTGTATCCATCCCAAGACTTTGAAATGCCACCCAAACATCGTGGTGCTGGGCTCCATCCCCACACCTGCCTCAGCCTGCTGAGTACAGGAAGACGCCCACCTAGGTAAATACGATTTGCCCTTGCCCCGTATTAACCTGTTATCCTTCCAGCAGGAGACAATCTGCGTGTCTTCCAGACACAACTTAACCACACAAAGGATGAGGCCATGGAGTTCTAATTGTGGCGTTTCAGTTGTCTGCATGGGAGCTGGGCCCTGATGGAGGGTGCGCATCAGTTGACTGCTGGGCCCTGCTGCGCCTCTGGAAAGAGGGGCACATTGGCTGCCGTCCCAGGATTTCTGTTAATAAATCAGACTTCTCTGCCACCAGCTGCTTGGCATATTGTTCTTGTACCAGTAACACAGTTGCCAAATTGTCATTGTGCTGAGTTGGAGGTAGCACGGGGGCTGGTGTAATTAACCCCCTCAATGCTCTCCACCCTGGAGTTCACCCAGAGAAACTTGGCTTCAAGATGGCCCCCATGGCAGGGGGTGGGGCACCGTTGTCCTGGCCACCCTTGCCTGAGAGGATGGATTAATCACAGAAGGGTGGTTGACAGTCTGGGGAGGGAGCAGCTGTTTCTGAGGATGCGAGTGAGATGCCGAGAAATAGTTTGGTCTTTGTATAGACACCCCCTACTCTAAATGGGCACCACTGGCGTTTAAGTAGTACTGTGCGTCTTTGGGAACTTGGAGTTTTTCTTCCATGTTCTTCAGCTCATTTTGCCTCCCAATAGCCTTTTGGATTATTACTGAAAAAAAATATTGTAATCAGGCACAAAAATATGAATCAATTCGATGCCACCATCACACACACAAATTTGTGTTTGCATGCTGCCAAGAGCAGAAACCCCATGTGTACTTGTCTGATGCTTCCTAGTTGATATGGTATGATAGTCTCATGAGTTCGTCTTCCCTCTTTCAATGCAGGTCTCAAAGACGGGGAAGCAGGTGTGAGGGTTCTGGAGCAGCCTGTCCCAGAGCACAGACTGGTCCAGGAATATGCCTCCCAGTCCAGCCCTGTGCTGCTCTTTCTGAGAACATGTGGGGCCAGTGCTTCCGGGTTAGGCATGGAGGCATGCAGGGAACCTCTAGGAGACTTCTGGGTCACCACAACTTACATGGGGTCAGGAGTGGCAGCAGTGGTCAGCTCCTGGCTGGTGTCTCTCTTGGACAGCTAAGGCTTGGGTGTGTTCGGGTGACAAGCCACTGTTTTAGGTGGTAGGCTGTAGATGTCTGTAGCCTAACATTCACACTGTACAGGTGAGAGAACAGACTCGGGGGCAGGAAGTAACTACACTCTTTTTCTAAGGGGGATATTGTCCTGTGGGTGGCAGATACAACAGAGGTCAATACAAGAGCACTGAGAAAATTCCAAGATTCACGTGAAGGGTGAAGTGTGCCATTTAAGTTAAACAAGGCAAGTGAGCTGCTAAGGTACTAATACTGTTCATAGGGGTTCCATCTTATAACCCACTTATCTCTCAAAGCACCCACTTTTCAATATCATCCTCACAAGGATTAGGTTTCAGAGTATGTATTTTGGTCACACACAGAATTTGAGACCAACCGTCAACCACTGCTTTAGGTACAGCCTGGTGTTCCTTTGTTCTTGTTGCGGGCAGCTCAAGAAGTGAGCGTTCAGCCTCACGCCCAAATCATCAAGCCTTTGCAGGACCACCACCGACTCTAACTTTCTGTCACCGTATGCCCAAGTGAATTCTTTCCTCTGTCAGTCGCCCTGGTCCCCAGTGTAGCACTGATGGGCCACCTTTATTGAATGCGTTAGACAGACAGCAGACTGAGCGCTTTCAGAGTACTCTGTTTCTCACTCTTCACTGCTCCACTAGGTAGGTGCATCTATCATTTCTGTTTTTGCAGCAGAGAACACTGAAATATGAAGAAGCAAACCAATTGGCTCTAATTTACAGAGCAAGTAAGGGCATCAGGAAATTCAGGCATTCTCTTCTGACTGTCCATGATACGCTGCCCTGAGAAGGGAGCTGGGAGCTGGCGCTACAATCTGGGATCTTTATCTGTTTTATATAAAGGTGGCGGAGTCAGTGAGATGTACCCCATAGTCTTGGGCGTTTGAGTACTTGCCCCCAGTTGCTGTAGCTGCTTCAGAGGTTTAGGAGGTGTGGTCTTGTTGGGGGAAGTATGTTCCTGGAGGCAAGCTTTAAGAGTTTAAAGACTCATGCCATTTCAAGTATGCTTTCTCTGCTTTGCTTTGCAGTTTAAGATGTGAGCTCTCAGCTTCCTGCTCCTGTCGCCGTGCCTTGGCTTCGCCATTATAGATTCTAACCCTCTGGAACAGTAAGTCCGAATAAGTCCTATTCTAAGTTTCCTTGGCCTTGGTGTTTTATCACATCAAGAAAAGCCCACTTGTTCCTCAAAGTCTTAGATGCGTCAAGGATACAACTATAGGGTCAAGAGTACACACTGTCCGTGGGCCAGTTTTATTAATATTTAGAGGACAAAACTATGACTTGATGCCCTTCTTTTTGCAGATATCTTGATCTGCAAAAGAAGACAAAACAAAACAGAATCCCCACCCCCACAAAAACCCAAAATGTAAAACCCTAAACCCAACCAATCAAAACAAAAACTGATCAGTTGGTCACCGTAAGTCCCAGTTGCTCTTCCTTGTCCTGTGTATAGTGCTCCAGGAGGTACAAGGGGACCCTTAAAAGGCTGACTCCTTGGTTTAGTTTGTAAATACGTATTTAGGGAGCTTTAATAACATATATTATTGACCACATAGGCTTGTGGAGCTATTTGTGTGTAAATCCATATTTAGTACACTATTGATCCATGCCAGGCAGCCAAAACCATATTAATTTGAATGTGAAGATTAAAAACATTTGCAGAAGTTGTTACAGAGTATAAAAGCGTCGAGGTTCAATTTCCAGCAGCCTAATGGGCATCACTGTCCTTTGGCTAGGTCCCTTTTGCTGACTTGGCCAGTTTCTTTGGCCTCCCTGTCTTCTAGAGGGACTATGTGCAGTGGACACTTTGTGGAGGCCCCATCTACTCTTGTTAGTCCGAAGCACTCACCTCTCCACACAGTCCTAGTTGCCCACTGATGGCTCTCAACTGAGTTTGGTCTATGTCCACGTTGTTCCCCCTTTGTGCCCACTCGTGTGACAGCTGATGCTGTGTCTGTGTGTGGGCCAAGGGCTTTCCTGGGGTCAGAGTTCTCTGTGCAGCACCTTTCTCAAGAGGAAGTCATTCAGTTCTATGCTTTGTACAGTGGGGCTCCCTTGCTTCTTCCCTCAGGTGGGAATACTTCCTGTAAATCCCCATTTCTGAGTTTATTTGGCGGAAGCACTAATATAAGGCATGTACAAATTTAGAAATGAGCATCAACTGTCTTCTTCCTCTTCAATATTAAAAAAAAAAACAACCTTGGACTAGCGAGATGTCTAGTGAAGTGCTTGCTGAGAAAATGTAAGGATCAGAATTCAGATCCTTAACATCCATGTATAAGCTGTGTAGTGGTAACTCTCATCTATAACTCTAAGCGCTGGCGAGGCATAGACAGGTGGATTCTGTAGGCTTGCTGGCCAGCTCGTCTAGCTAATGCATGAGCTCCAGGTTCAGTGAGAGACCCTGGTCAAAAAGCAAGGTGGAAAATAAAAAAAGGAAGATACCTATGTTGACCTCTGGCTTTCCCATATAATCAAGTGCACTTGCACATACATGCATACAGTATGTAGTTGTGTGTGTATGTGTGTGTACTTGCATGTATGTGCATACACCGCCAAAGTTATCTGAATCATAAAGAAATAGAAGATTTAAGCAAACCAATAACAACTAAGGTCACTTACAAACATCTCTCAACAAAGAAAAGCCCAGAGACTAATGATTTCTCTGGTGAATTCTGTCAATCATTTAAAGAACTAATATTCATCATTCTCAAACTCTCCCCAAAAATGAAGCAGAAGAAACACAAACACATTTTATGAGGTCACCATTTCTCTGACATCAAGTTCAGAAAAGGGCACTATAAGCAAAGACAAATACAAACCAATATCCTAGGGGAACTAGGGTGCAAAATCCTCAATAATATTAGTAAAATAAATTTAATAGCAACATGATTATGGGGGATGGGTACATGGTATTGGTGTGGGGGACTTGTTCCCAGGATTCAAGGATGGTTTAGCGCATATAAATCAATACTCATGATACACCATTCCAACAGAATGAAAGAAGAAGGCCATCTAGTCATATAATCAAGGTAGAGAAAATATTGGGTAGAATAAACATTCCCCCATGATAAAAAAAAAACTCTGAGTAATTGAGTATAGAATGAATGTACCTCAGTGTAACAAGGGCTGTGTATACATCCATATTGATAGTTGTATTCATAGTGAAAGTTAAAGGCTTGTCATCTGAGGACAGGAATAAGACATGATGTCCAACCTCATTACTTCTATTCTGTATAACAACAGAGGTCCTAGCTAAGCAATTAGTCATGAGAAAGTAATAAAATACACCGACATGGAAAGGAAGAAGGTAAATTGTCTTCATTTGCAGATTGTGCAGTCTTATATAGAGAAAATTCTAAAGACCATACCTAAACTTTTAGTACTAATAAATGAATTCAATAAAATTACAAGATACATAGTTCAAATAAAACCCATAGCATTTCTAAACATCAAAAAGTCAAAAAACAATGCTATCTTTAATAGCATCAACAATTTCTTAGCAAAAATGTAATTAATGAACTAAAAGATGCATACATGGAAAGCTATTAAACATTGGTTAGTACTTGAAAAAACATAAATGGGAAGCTATCCCATGTTCATTGATTAGAGATACATTGCTAACATATTTATACTATCAAAGTGACTTATAGATACAATTCAATCTTATAAAATTGTCATGTCATTTTCCACAGACACAGAAAACTTTCTAAAATTTGTGTGGAAATTCAATGGTTCTCAAATAGATAAATCGACCCTGAACAAAAACATTAAAGCTGAAAGCATATCATGTTATCTGACTTCAAAATCAATTACAAAGCTATAGCTATCAAAACAGCATGGCCCTGGCATAAAAAGAGATACCTAGACTTGGGATCAGAGTCCCAAAGTAGAACTACGCACTCAGTTGATTTTAGTTAACTGATCTCATCAGAGTTTCCAAGAATTCATAACAGAGATGATAATCTTCAAGAAATGGTGGTGGGAAGGCTGGATAGCCATAAGTGGAAGAATTAAATTGGGCTTTTGTCTCACAAGATCAACTCAATGAATCTTCAAATATATTGACATGAATATGGCGAATCAATACTTAAGGAAGGTACAACAGAAATCCCTCTGAAGAGGGGCACTTTAAAAAAAAATAAGTTAACTTTCACTCCTAAATGATCAACCTCAACCTAAACATCACCTTTTATACAAAGTGTAACTTCAAATTGATCATAATTCTAAACATAAATTGAATGCTTGGAGAAAAAGGCTCAGTTTCGTTAAGGGTGTGGCACTGGTGGGTCTGCCACATGCCAGTGGATGTCACACATCCGAGAGAGTGTATGAGTAGTCAACTTGGACTCTGGAAAGGAAAAGAGATAGAAAAGGAAGAGAGCACAGAGGTGGATGGGTAGGGAAAGTGGGTATGTCTGGGTCTGGGAGGAGGTGAGAGCAAAATATATTGTGCTAAATTCCCAAAGAACTAATTAAAAGTGTAAACTTTTAAAAAAGTGTAAGTCTAAAACTTTAAGAAACTAGAGACAAAAATAATCAAAATCTACGGTTATTCAAAAGTTTCAGGCAGGGCACCAACAGAGAAACTTTAAGAAATATATATAGAGAAACATGTTAAGGAGAGTCAACTCAATACAATAATTCCTGGACTAAATTGGTTGATTATCAACTGTATATTATAATTTAATAGATCATTACATTTAATATGCAATATACTATATTGTTACCACATATTATCATTTAAAAAGTATTGTTGGAATGTTTGTAGTGACATTAAAATGAGGATGAATGTCTTTCAGAAGTTTCAGAGAAAAAAAAAAGATCAACTCAAAATTGTTTAAGGCCTTAAATTTAAGATCACTTTCTGTAGAACCACCACACCTGGCAAACTGAACCTTATCCTTTAAAACAAACCAGCAGGCAATTAAGCAAATGAACATCAAACTACCACAAGTGAACACAACCATGTAAGATTCACAGTAATCAATTAAAGACACCTAGGGCACTGGGGACAGCACATTGAGGAAATATTTCCTCTGATTTTTTTGTTTTCTTAACTAAAAGCAACTTATCATAATTTCTTTTATTATTCAGGTTTGTTCTTAGACAATTTCACATATGTACATAATGCATATTAACCATTTTCTCTCCCAACCCTCTCCCCCAACTCCTTTCATCTCTGTAATACCTCTGCTCACCCCACTCTCTCCACAAATATCTCCCTTATGTCGATGTCTATTTTTTTTTTTTTTGTGACCAACTAAATTCAACCAGGGCCATTGGTATGACCATAGGTTTGGAGCTCTCTGTTGGGAGTTGGGCTCAGCAGTAGGTCCACAGTTGAGAACAAGGATCCCTCACTTCCCATTACTTATCGTTAGTCAATAGTAAAGGGCTAGGTCCCATGGGCTCCTCCTGGATCTATGACTGACTGTTGACAAGGCCTGTTTTGTGTGGGCCCAGTGCAGGTGACCGTTGTTACTGTTATTCAAAGACTGCCAGGTTCACCTGAGTCTAGAGGATGACACTTCTCACTTTATTTCCTGACTCTTGTGACCTTTCTGTCCCCTTTCAGAAATGCTTAGAGTCTTAGAATTAGGTGATCTAATTGTCTTCTTTAGTGCCAAGCCTACAACGAGCACTTATTTCCAGCACCTTGGACAGCAACAAGGCTCTCTGTGCTGTTTTCTCTCCTTGTAAGGAGGACTTCTCCTATTAAGGTTGAGAGCAGCTTTTCAGGACCAGGCTTGGAGGGAAAGTGTGGACCAGACCTGGAGGCAATGATGAGAGAGTGGGGGAGTCCCTGCCTTTTGGGGACCAGTACAACCTGTTCAGTTCATTGGTAAGGCAGGTGATGGCCATGAGGAGGACAAGAATCTGGGGCAGGATGGGCTCTGGCAGGGAGGACAGATGCCCCCAAAGCTAACATATGCACAGCTTCTAGTGTAGTTTGAGTAGCAGGAGTGTGGAAGTCACCTTGATCATTCTGGTCTCTGAGGTTTCTTGGTGGGGACACACCAACATGAAATTGTACAGGTAGTAACATTGCTTGGCCTATTTCTTTTCTTTTTTTTTTTTAATATTTATTTATTTATTATGTGTACAGCATTCCTTCCATGTGTGCCCGCAAGGCAGAAGGGGGTGCCAGGTCTCATTACAGATGGTTGTGAACCACCATGTGGTTGCTGGGAATTGAACTCAGGACCTCTGGAAGAGCAGTCAGTGCTCTTAACCACTGAGCCATCTCTCCAGTCCTTGGCCTATTTCTTATATAAGCCAAGACCACCAGTCCAAGGGTGGCATTGCCCACAGTGAGTTGGGCCCTCCCACATCAATCATTAATCATGAAGATGCCCCACAGACATGCTTACATGCCAATCTGATGGCGGTATTTTCTCAATACCTTTTCTTAAGTGTCTTTTTTTTTTCCCAGGTGCCCTCAGCTTGTACCGTGGACAAAAACTAACCAGCACCACGCATCTGTTTAAGAACTGACCAACTATTTCTCCTGTAGTTGCAAAATCTTTTGGAATTCAGGGTACACTACATCCTAGGCGGGATTCAGTGGCACACTTCACCTATTATCTACTCAACGTATATTTAATGTACTTGTTGCTCTGAAGTCTCTTTTCAATTCTAGAAGAAGATTAAAAAGTTATAACCTGTAGCTGGCCAGCCAGGAGAATCACTGTGTCAGTGTGGGCTCAGTGTGCTGGGGGAAAGGAAGGCTAGTTACTTCCTAGGCCGTAGCTGGAGAGTCAAGAAAGGCCTCTTAGAATTGGTGCCACACTATCTAACCTTTGTCTGGCTCCCTTGGAGTTTCAGAGACCTCCAGGTTTTGTTTGGCTGCTTCCATCTAAACCCTGGGCTGACAGGGTATGCTAGGTGAATGACTTTGGGGGAACAGCCACATCACCGCCCCCACACTGGATTGAGTTGTTGTCAGGTGGAAAACCTTCCCTCAGGAGAAGAAACAGAACAAGGGGGAGCGGGAGGGAGCTCCAGCCAACCCTCAGGGTAATTCAGGCACCTGCCTGGTGAGTGTTACGTAAGGCCCAAAGGCTATAAACCACCCTAACAGGCTTAATGGCTTTTGTGCCTCCACCTGGAGGGGCTCATTGCAATCAGGTAACTGCTCTTGCAGATGCCTCTAGCTGTAACTACTGGTGCATTCCTTTTATGGCACCGTCTGAACCATCTCCATCCTGCTCTCATCAATGGCAATTTCAGGAGCCATGTGGCTTATGTCATTTGTGCATGTGTGTCTACACAGCACCTTGAAACCTCTGGTGTGGCGTTCATCGTGAAGGGAGTGTGTGGAGTAGCAGGACTGGAGATGCGGAGCAGGGGATGGGGAGATTTGGGCTGTGAGTTATGTGTTTCTATGTTGTAACTCTCATGAGTTCGCATTCATTGGAGACAAGACTAACCCAGTTTTGCATTCGTTTACTCGGTCCTTCAATTCTTAATTTTCTCATTCATTTGCAATACCCCTTTCTTATCAGGTATAATATCGCATGTTAGCAAGATAAAGAGGAAGGGGATAAAACCTTTCATTTCAGGCCTCACAGGTGATCAGGAGATAGACACCAAGGTGACTGACTCATGACCTCAGCAAAGCTTGCATAGCAAATGACATGGCCAGGGCTTTCTTCCTCATGACAACCTTCGGAGAAACAGTCTACTGTCAAACAACTGTGAGAATAACTTTAAGTCTCATGCACTTCTTGAGTCAACACCTAGGGTCAAAGGTTACTTCCTTGACCTAAACTCTGCCACCATGCTATATGCCCATGGAGGGCTTATTAAGCCTTCTGAGTTTTGATTTTCTTTTTAATCCTTAGGCTAGACACTAAGAGTTACATCATAGAAACACTCTGGAAGGAACAACATCCGTGCCAGTTAGTGACTTGGTGACATTTAAAAAGAAACCAAGGTCCTACTGAGAGTTGGTTGCTTCTGAGAGGCTGAAAGGGGCACCTCGATGCTCACCCAGAGCCCCTCATAGTTTGCCCTAAGTGGACACTGGACATGAAGCACAACTTCTGGGATTTTCACTTGGGCCAAAGGGTTTGGTCTTATCCTAAGTTTCCCACCTCTGGTCAGATCTATGGTGTATTTATCAGGCTTCATTTAAGCTCTCAGATCTCCTCCTGCTGGTCCCTAATTTAAATACATTAGACCAGGGAAGTCAGGTGTCCACAGTTTTGCACTTTATCCAGCAGGTCAGGATTTTATGGAAGGGGCTCTGTTTGCAGCGCTGGTGGAGAGTGGGAACAGGACTGGGACTCTGTCCAAGGCAACCTTTGCTCACATCTCAGGCCCCCTGCGTCTCCTGTGGGATGCGCAATCCTTACACCACACTACAGCTCAGAATCAAGCTGGTTCTCATCCTAAGTCTCTACATGAGTCTGTGAAGATGCTTTCCAGGAGGAAACCGACTCTCCAGTAGTTCAAAGCAAGGAGCCGCTTATTTGTCTGTTCAATTTAGTTTTAGGGAGGCCCTCTGGAGGTCTGGCTGTTGGACTTGTGGGTGGAAATCCTAACCCAGGCTCCCTGTACCTCCTCTTTCTCATCCTAGTGTGTGGTCTGGTTTCCATGCCTGCTGCCTGGTGGCCACAGGAGGGCCACTGTGCTCCGAGCTCCACAGCTTCTCAACAGCACCCAGGAAGGCAGCCTTGGTAGAAGGGGCTCTTCTCAGCAGGGAGGAAGAACGTTTCTGAGTTCCCTTGCAGACTTTCTCTTCGACCTCCTTGGTGGCCACTGGGTCACATGGTCATCCATGCTAGCAGGAAGGTCGGGAAGACACATAACCAGCTAGGAGAACTGAGACACTTTGGGCAGGCCAGAGTGGACGTGGTCTGGTTCTCTGCTACCTGGGCAAGACTTCCATTCTACTGGAAAGAAGTTACCAAATGAGCAATACTCAGCCTTTGTCATCCAACATCTTCCACCCATCCCATTTGAGCTCTTGGACCAGCAGCTAGAGACTCGTCGGCTGCGGACAGCTGTGATTCATCCTTATGAAGGCCCAGGAGTACTTAGTCCTCTCCTCACCCTGAGATGAGCTTGGAAAGGTCGGGAAAATGACAGGAAGTGAGGTGGAGCTGCCTCTTGCAGAGTCAAGGGGCTCAGCAGAGAGGAAAGTTTCTGTCCTTCAGTGAAGGCTTGCTCTGGATTCTATCTGCCCCCGCAGAAGGGCATTCTCCCATATGCAGTAAAGTGATGAAGAATTCCTGTTAGTAACTTACTCTCTGTCTCTCCGGAGAGGCAGGGCAGTTCTCTCTACAGGATGTCTGAAGACACTATAGAACAGGTCAGTGGCCATCTTCTGTCTGCTGAGCTCTCCTGAATCCCAGTACCCTGTGCTTCCTCTGACATATCTGTCCTCATTCAGACCACAGCTCCAACCGCTAATCCTCCAGACAGTGGCGGAGCCAGCACAGCTGTCCCTGGTGAGACAGCACTGCCCACTCAGGGCCAGTCTCTCTCCAGGGACCCTTCCTTGTCACCTCCTCTACTGCACATGATGTGTGCCCCCGTCTCAGGCTCCCAGCCTGTCACTTCCCTCTGAGGACACAAGACTCACCTTGCTTATGGCGCACTTATCTCTTTTGCATCTGTCTTTCTGTTAATCGTTGAGGATAAGGTAGGAACACTTGAAGCAGTTGTGTAATGGTTCTATTTCTATGCCCCTGCATTGACAAAAGGGTTTATGTGGGAGAAAGAAGAACAAAAACCCTTCAGTGACTAAGAAAACATGGCTTCCAGATGAGGTTGATACTCCAGATAAGGTTAACACCTCCAGAAGACACGTGTTTTCAAGCTCCGAGCTGGCTTGAGAGAGCTGGCTGGCTGCAGAAAGAGATGTGAGGAGCGCAAGGTTCACAGTGTTTGGCCAACGAAACTGAGCCAGGCACAGTGGGGCATATCGGCTGCCTGTCACTGAGGCTAGAAAGGAGCTTCAAAGAGTCAGGAAGAAGCCAGAAAGGAAGTGGGCAGTAATCTCAGCTGGGTCATCTGAGGGAAGCAGTGGGGACTGGTTCTGAAATGGCCTTGAGTGGACCCTGTTCTCTTAGGGTGTCTCCACAATGACCCCAGGACAATGGCTCCAGCACCCAGCCCCTGATAGTTAGCTCAGGGCAGGGAAATATTTTAAAATATTGACACAAGTTTCTTAAAATGTCTTTTCTGAGGTGCAGGACAATTGATAGCACATGCAAATTTAGGGGTGTATGCTAAGCACATTTTTCTGGCATGAGGGTTCATAACTTTTCTCTCAAAGTTCAGACCTCTGGAGAGAAGTAGCTCCATCACTACTTGACCACTACTATGTGTTTGGCCAGAAATCTGAGTGTGTTATTTGATGAAGTCATGGGGTCACCCGGCTGAACGGGGCTCGCGTTTCTAGCCCCTAACAGAAAGAGCGGCTGCTCAGTGAGGATGTGTGTTTGGGCTAAAGATCAGAGCCAGACCCTTGAGTGACAGTGGAAAGAATAAAGAGAAAGGACAACACGCCATTAATGCCGCCTAGGCATGGCAAATCAGGCCTGAGTTAGATCTCAGGGCCCACGGAAGAAAGCTGGGCACACACTCCTAATCCTAGCACCACGATGGCAGAGACAGGCAGATCCCTGGGACATGCTGGTCAGACTAGCACATTTGGTGGCTTCTGCACATGCACACACAGGCATTTCCCCTATATGTGTACACACACACACACACACACACACACACACACACACAAGCTTGTAAGCAGTCATCTAAGATAGCCATCAAGGAGTGCTATGAACTCAGTTAATGGCCAGGTCAGAGCTGGAGTCAGCAGGGAGGGAAGGCCAATGGGAGCTTTGGACGGAGGAAAGAGCGCCCCTGGTCCATGTTGCTTCTTCTGGTGGACAATACTGTCAGTACCAAAACTAAAATCAAGACAGCTGACACTTCAAGGATCCCTTATGTTCTCCTCTCTCTTCTTTTTAATTTTTCTTTATTTTTTTCCCCTAGATACTATTTACAGAGGGGTCAGAGGCAGATGAAGTCACCCCTGGGCCCTGGGCATGCACAGAAGGACATTGCATTGTTGTGTGCATCATCGCTTTAGCAGCTGCAAAGGGTCAACATCTGCTGTGGTGAGGGGGTTCCCTTGTTTCAGTAATCTCTGATTACAGGAACTTGGGAAGTAGGTCATTTCCAATACAGCAGCACCCAGGGGGCCCGTGTCTAATGCAAACCACAAATTTTCAATCAATCAATCAGTATGAAGGTATTGATCGCCTACTATGTGCAAGAAAGATTCACGAGGAGTGGCAGATATGAAGGATGGCTTAGCCTCCAAGAAGCTTTCTTGTGGTTCTGGGGTGACAGGTGTGGCTTCCCTAAAGGTGACACATTCTCAGATAGGCCAGAGGCCTTAGCAAATGCAGATCTACAGCCATTAAGGCTGAGGCGCCTGAGAGTCTGTTGTCAACAAGCATGAGCAAGGGCCATGCTGTTTGCTAGTGGAAGACTCGGATTGCCCCGAGTGAGCAGCTAGGATACCCGGGCACTCCACCAAGCTTGGGCACTAGCAGCTGTGTGACCTTCACTGAGTTGTGTTGCCCTGGGAAGTGTCTTTGGTTAGGCTATGTGCTTCACAGTTCTTCTAAGGGCACTGCCATCCTGGATGAAAGGTGCCTGGCATCATCTAGAGTTGTGTAGTTGTGTAGGACACAGCCTGCGAGAACACACATGAGTTCCAGGAAAAGGTTGGATGAGACCATAGATCTCAACCTTTGTGGAGCCAGCCCTTGGACCAATTCTAACATAAGCTTTCTAGAATGGGGCCTGGGTGTTCACGCCATCTATTCAGGTTCCTCAGAGATGAATGATTAAGAGTCATTGTGAGATACTCTATGATGACTCTGACCTTCTGTCTGCCCACAGACTCGCTAGGTTGTTCAAGTCTGGGAGTCCGGAGACAGGGACGGTAAATACAGAAGGAAGAGTCTGGAGTTTCCTTCAGGAAGTTCATTTTTAACAGAACTCTCCAAAGCGAGGATCCATCCTAGGAAGAGTCAGATAGAGTTAGGTAGAGTGAGGTACAGGGGGAGGAAGCTGGCTTCCTGAGGCTTTTGCTCAGGTAAAGTGTTTCTGTCTGGGCAGGTGCTGGAGGAGGAGCTGTGAAGAGATGACTGAAAAACCATCTGGAAGAATCTGTAATTGTGTGGAAAGGCAGGGGCTTCCTTGGAAGAAAAGACAAGGGAGGCCTGTGGTGCAGACTGGGGAGCTGACGAAGAGTCAGTGAAGTTGAGAAAAGCAGAGCGAGAAGGCTCCCCCCCCCCCCATCCTGGAAGCTTTATAGCGGAAAGTTTGTGGAGTTCCACGAACTAGCTCAGATGGGTCCTGGGAATGGGGGTGAAGGTCAGTGAGGGAAGAGTGTGCCAGGGTGGTCCCTGCTCTGTGTCTTCCCTAGGGATGGGCTGGCTCTAAGATGCTATGTTCTTACCTGACTAGAAGTGGCTGCTTGAGCTTGGAGAGTGCTGGTTTCGGACTGGATGATCCTGATGATGGACACATGGCGCAAGCTTACGCACACAGGTGGCTCTTGAAGTCTAAAAGGTACTTCCTACTTTGTCTTTCCTGCCAATGTGGCTTCTGACTCAAAGACTTCCGTTCTCCTTGTCCATATTGACTTTAGGTCTTGGCCTGCAGAATGTGGCTGTGAGTCCTACTGAGGTCACCCAAGGCTGGGGGCTGCATCCATCCTCCTGCCACTCTCTCTATTGGCCTTGTAATTAAACTGGATCCTGCTGGCTTCTGGGAAAGGTGGCCTTCCAAATCCATCCAAGGCATGTGATTGATGGCACCACCGAGTCCTCAGAAGAAGAAGCCCTCCCCGGCTTTTGTATTAAGCTGGGTTATCTCCCACGGTATTGATTTCTTGTTTGGTGGCTGACATTTCTCTTCTGTTTCTGAGCCATTTCTATAAAAATGAAGGCGGAGGTGAGGGCTGACGGCGCCTGGGCTGACAAGCTTTGCTGACTTGCAGTATTAGTCTCTCTTTCCCATTACGTCTTTCTGGGTTTGTCAGCTTTCTCTTCTAGACAGAGATACATTGAAAGCGTGGTGTGAAAAGGTCCCCACGCATCAACTGTAGGAGCACGCCACGGGGTGTAGTCATGGGATTTCATCTTCTCATTGTTAATACGTAGGTCTCTTTCGAAGGGCAAGAGGTCTTGATAGACTCGTCTCTAAAAGGTGCCTCATTCTGTCTCCGTAGACAGCCTCATCACCACACTGCTGAGGGTTGAGAGCAGGCTTGGGTGTGTGCCCAAGTAGATGAGTCTCTTTCCTTCTGCTCCCCTCTTTGCCTCTTCTTGTACCCAGGACCTCTACCAATACTGAGGTATAATGACTTAGGATTCCCACCCTAAGTGGAATCTGCCTCTAGGGGCATTCTAAAGAGTGGGTGTCACAGACGCCTCCATGGAGAAAGCAAGGATGTAGTATCCCCTCTCACTTGGCTTTCTGCCAGAGTCTGCCCTGCTCTCAGAGCCTACAGACCAATGCAAGCGGCGGCCCCACATCTAACAAGCTGGGATCACTCCACAGTTCTCAGTCCTAACTCATTTAGATGCGTGTGAATAGATCGACAGACTAGGAGGCAGTGGCCGCTGACCGTTCACCCCGCTAGCCATTCTCATCTTGTGTGGTCACCATACAGTTCAGGTTCACCGTCACCAGGAAGTGAAAGTTCATTTCACTGCGGTCTGTGCCTGCCATGTTACACCATCGCCAAAGGGATATGAACGGAGGTTCCGTAGCAGCTTCCCAGAGCATTTCTTCGTCGCCCCTCTCTGAGCCCAGCTGAATAAAATAAAATGCCGCCATCTTGGACCACGGGGATGTGGTAAAGAGACTCGAGTGGTGATCTGCACACAGATAACCATGAGCCCAGCACAGCGAACCGTCTCTTGTTCCATTCATGGGTTTGGGTTTCTTACTGGTGCTCGTCACAATACGGCCTCGTTTCTTCCACTTTATACTCCCGGAGCCTTTTCAGTGGGTTAAAGATTCTCCACTGAGATGGCCAATATGGAAACGGGCTACACCTTGGAGCCACGCCTGCCTGTGCACGTGTACCCATTTTCATGACTGATACTCTCTCTCTCGGGCTAGTACCACTCTGCCCAGGACGTCACCATGGTATTTAAAGCCCTCGAGAAACTGCAGGCAGTAGGTGAAGTGGACAGTGGGTCTGATGGCTGCTCTTTCCTGGACTTTAGGCGGAGCCATCCTAAGTGATCAATGGGAGTAGTTTTCACAGGGCATGACCACCAACCCTGTTAAGTATTAGGAAAGCAGAAGCGGAGTTTTCCTAGCTTTCCCGTCAGCCTCTGTCCATCTCCCAGCGGTGGCTACATGGCTTCTCACTGACTTCGCCTACTCTCTCTCTTTCAGTCTGGCTTTACTCTGTTGAACCATTGGCTGAAAATAGCTTCTTTATTAACCAATGGCAATAAAACATATTCACAGCCTGCCTCACCTCCCACATCAGTACAGTTTGTCACATGTTACCTCTGCGGGCAGTTTAGCTCTGCATACGTTCTACGGGAACCTTCCCTAGATGACGTCATGCTGGAGCACCTCAAAAGCTTCTTGAGGTTCAGATCTTTAGCCCACCGATGATTAGCAGCGGGTGAGGTGCTGGGCATCACAAGGGAAGGAAGATATTGCCTGGTGACTAGGGACTGGAATTCAAGGGGAGAGACTGAGTGTCATTGGTACCTACACAACTGTGCTATTTACCACTGCACTAGGAGCAGAGAGAGATGAGATCTAGATGAAACCTGGGAAGGCTTCTTGGAGGAGGCAGCCCTTGTGGGAGACCTTGAAGGCTGAGGAAGTGTAATCTATGTGCCAAGGGTAATGAGGTCCCAACATTCATAAGTGCCATTAGTAACCAAAGACGGACATCTAAAGTGCATGGCCACAGATCGCAGGGACCTTAACAGAAGGTGACAAGGCAGCAGAGTGGGCGCATGCTCTTTCTTATCTTTATTTTCTTTATGTGGACAGGGTTTGATGTGGCTCAGGCTAACTGGTCTACCAGCTTGCTCTGTTGTTGAGGATGACCTTGAACTTCTCGCCCTCTGGGGTTCACCTCTGCGAGGGATGGCAGTCATGTGCCATCATGCTGGGCTCATTCAGTGAGTTCAAGGCTGGCCTATCTTAGGGTGACCACAGCTGAGCACAGCACCCCAAATCAACCCACTCACTGCGGTATAATACACCATTCTGATGAAGGGATTCTATTTCATCATTTCCTCTTGTCTCGAGTAGGCGTCAACTTTTCCTCAAGGAGTCTGCCTTTCGTCTTATTTCAAGATCATAAACCGACATAGCAGTTCTTGTCATCTGTTGCTGCCAAATGCTACCATTAGGAGCTTTCCTCATGCAGCCAGAATAACATATGAGACCCCAGCCTGGAGTGACAGCACCTGACACAAACAGAAATAGCCCAGCTCACATTATATTCAGAGTAATTATCCCCTGGAGGTGAATTTTAATTTGGGGGTTTGCTGCAAAATGGAAAGCTGACCGCCCCTGCTTTGTAACGCAAATGCTTTCTTCGTAATCAATTACCAAAATGAGACATGCTGAGTATTTTAGCAAGTCTTTTGTGGCTTTTTCCTTTCACGGGTCAAGCAAGTCCAAGTTGCCTCCATTATTAGGAAGAGCTAGGGGCAACTAAGATGCTGCATTTGCCAGTGGGGAAGGGAGAGGGGGGGTTGGTTGTAAAGAATAAATAATTCGGCCCAAGAATCAGCTGCACAGTGAACGTCATGAAGCTTCTTTGGCATCCATCAGATCCTGCCATGTGGCATTTAGACTACTTTGGTACATTCAGAGGGACTTGGGGCAAACCAGCGAAGAGAGGCAGAAGCAAAGTTGAATGTGGAGACCAGAGAGGTCTTTGCTTGACATCAGGATTTCACAAAATTGCTCTTCCTCCGGCACAACAGGGAGGTGAAGGGGTGGCTCAGAGCACCAATGTCACTTCTATTGTAAGCCTCACTTGTGTTCATTAAACTCGATATGTCATCGTCCAACAGCAGCAACCAGGCTGGCACCAACTTGATGTCCACTTTTTTTTGTGTGGCTGCAGAAGATGATGCTGACGTGCGGAAGGGGCTGGCAAGCAGGTCACATAGTCAGAGCTGCAAGCCTGCGTCTGGTGACGCCTGGTGACCTTAGGAGGCAGTGGGTAGCACTGGGACCACTGCACAGCTTAGCCAGTCTCCTCTGTCTACTTGGTGTTTGCATGACTTGAGCTTGGGACCAGCTCCCAGAGTAGCCCTCATTGCAGGGACATCAATAAATGGTTGTGCAACTTCACAGCTTCCGTCTGAGTCTAGCCAACCATCTTCCTATTTTCAGAGGTCCCTCTGGGGCAGGACTCAGTTGTTCTAGTGTCTTCATCCTCAGTGTGACCTCAACACATGACCCTTGGTATTTACCAAGTCATGTTTGTTAACTGGGTGTCCTGGGATTTTTCTCTTTCTGTTTTATGTTTTGTTCTCCTTTTTTCAACTTGATATAAGCTATAGTCATCTGGGAGGAAGAGTCTTAGTTGAGGAAAAAAATGCTTCCATCAGACTGCTTTGAAGGCAAGTCTGTAGGGTATTTTCTTGATTAATGATTGATGTGGGAGGGAGGGTTCAGCCTCCCCATGGGAGATGCTAACCTTGGACAGGGTGGTCCTGGGTGGTATAAGTGTTAGGTCTCAAATCTGGGACAAATGGATGAGATGCTTACTTAATCTATCGAAGCAGATATGGCTGCCAGGTTCTCCCTACCTGTTAACAGGGTGTGGCTGGTATACCCAATCACCCACTCTAAACTTCTTCAGCCTAGGTATTGGGCTGACTTCTCTCCCTTGAGCCTGCCCTCCCTCTTATAATACAACCATTTTGATTACCTGGTCCTTTTTGTCTACCCTTTACCCTCCTGGCCTTTACGTCTGTCTCTGCCCCACTACATGGCTCAGGGTCATGTCTATTCTTGGCTCTCCCATCAGCTGTGGTTTCAATGAGATATGTCCCCCGAGAGGCTCATGTGTTTAAACACTTGGTTCCTGGTTGGTGGCGCTGTTTAGGGAGATTGTGGAACCTTTAGGAGGTGGAGCTTTCCTGAAGGAAGTACGTCACTGGGGGGGGCGGGCTTTGAGGTGTATAGATCAGCCTCCACTTCCTGTTCTTTCTCTCTATTTTCTGTGTGAGGATAGAATTCGTGATCAGCCCTCTTCCTGCTTCTGCTGTCATGTGTCCCCCACAAAGGTAGACTCTCTCTGTGAGACTGGAAGTCAAAATAAAGCCCTTCTTCCCCAGGGTCATCTCAATGAAGGTATATTTCATCACAGTAATCAACACACATCTGAAGAGCCTGTTTTCCTTGGCGTTAGATTTCTTTTAGTCTGAGGGTTTATTACATTTTTTAAAAATACTTGTTTTCTGGCTGAAAATCCAGCCAAGACGCTGGCTATACATTGAAATGGTTTGTTTCCTTTCTGTGTCGGTGTGCTCATGAGGGCTAACAGAGACAGAGCCAGGGTCTGTCTGGGGGAGATAGGAGGTGCAAGGGACTTTGCTGAGAGACTCTGGGGCTCGGTCTCCTCGGGCTCTGCCTCACCCCTTCCCAGTGTTATAAAACCCCCTCTGGTCTAGTGACATCACAACTGGTGGGTGGACGTGTGGTCTGGCCTCTGAGCTTTGAGTGAAAGGCATGAAGAAAACGGACGGCGTCCCTCAGCCTGGGTTCCTCTTCTCTGTCTGGCACCCTGAAGATGACAAGAGCTGGGCAATCCCGAGCCTGACTCTCAGTCTTGCCTGTAGGGCCCAGATGATTCCATGGGAGTGATGCCCCTTCTGTGGTCAGTTGCCTCACCCCTGTGTGTGTGTGTGTGTGTGTGTCTGTATGTGTGTGTTAAACAGTAGATCAGCTGGCAAAGGGCTGGTTGTGTAGCCATTTCCCGTGAGATAAACCTTCCACCTTGGAGGAAACCTTCAGACACAAGATGACCTGGAGAGAAGCCAGGCATCCATTCTGTAGGAAAACCTAGGAAGTAAAGAACTTTTCAAAGCCTTCAGGGAGTCCCTAAAACTGACCATACTTACTAGGCTCCCCCCCCCCCCAAGCTTAAATAAACAGCAAAGACTGCTGAAAGACAAACTTCCGGGAAGAAAGTGGGACTGACTGAACCCCCTGGAAGAGGCTCAGACCTGCTGTGCCGTTCGGAAAGATGTTCTTCACCCTGACGAGCTGCAGGTTGTACACCGTGGTGCAGATTTTCATCTCTCATGAACTGCTGCCACTCGTGCCAGGAAGGACTTTAGTTGTTCTGCTCCCGCTAGTAACCCCTCACTTACATTCCTATAAGCAGCCTCGATAAGACTCATTGCTTCATGAAACCTTTCTTTGGTCTGTACTTCATTCCCAACTGGAGTGAGTAGATGTTTGTTCGAATCTCCCCAGGATTAGGGATGCAGGCTCTTTCTTTCTCTTTAGCTTGGACAGGTGGGGAAAGTCGTCTACTCTCTGTGTGTTTGTCATTTCTAAGATAGACGAAAGCATAGTGCCTGTCTCAATTGTCAAGAGATTCAGTTGTGAGTAAGGATGTGGTCTCCAAGGCTCGACTGCTTGCTTCTGAATCTCAGCTCTGTCCTTTCCTGGCTGTGTGAATGAATTGCCTGAAGTCACAGTGTTGGGCTGTTGGGAAGAGCAAGGTAATGCAGAGGAAGTGCTCACCCCACACACAGCCTGGCATCTTAAAAATGCCATGTGAGTTTTAGGAAATAGCCACTGAAAACCCTGAGAAAATCTATGCAGACATTTGAACAATGTGTGGAACGCACTGAACATTTGTAGCCCTTTGCTAGGAACCTGGAGCTAAGAGCAGCTCCTTAGTGTATGTCATTCCTCTCTCTCCCTCACATAGAGTGAGTCCAAGCACACCAGACTGGGTGGGGCTGGTGGAACCCCCCCCCCTCGCAAAGCACAAGTCTGGGATACTATGTGGACCATGAGGCCACCCACCTCTACCACACCCCACTTGCAAAAATAAAACTCTGAAGGCAGGCAGAAGCACTGCCCTAAGCAATCCTATTTTGGGTCAATACACTGTGAGGAAGTGGAGGAAACAGGACTGAGTGAAAGAGCATTTATAAATACTTTAATAATGAGGAATAAATGATTCATCAGAGTTGGAATGCAAAGTAGATAATTCCAAGATACATGGTGGTCTGTAGGGATGACCACAGGCTAGTTAAGGGATGCATGGAGACCTGTAGGGATGACCACGGATTAGTTAAGGGATGCATGGAGACCTGTAGGGATGACCATGAACTAGTTAAGGGATGCACAGAGGTCTGTAGAGATGACCATGGACTGGTTAAGGGATGCTATTGCAGCCGATGAAGAGGAAGCACTTGAGAGCAACATCCCCTGTGGTAGCTATGCTCTATGCATCCTGGCCCAATGGAAGAAAAAGGAAACGTGGGCACCACCTCTCAGTACCGTACTCCTATTATCTCAATGTGAAATGTACCGAAATTTTTCAGTGACTTATTGGTCCAGCTGCACTTCACAGGTCTTTCTGGGTCCTTGTCTGTAACTGAAATAGCAAGGCCTTTGACTCAGGAAGTCCTTTGCTTGGCAAACCCTCGGATCTCAGAGAAGCTTGCAGGGCAGCAGAGGGGTGGAGGAGAGGTCAGGAGGTGAGGCTGGATGTCCTGGAGACTCCCTCGAGTATAGAATGTGCGTGCCAGGTGGTTAGCCTGAGTGTCCTTGGAAGGTGTCCAACTACGCAATGGTCAGAATTGGGAGGAGTTTCCTGAATATTCTGGTCCAAGTCCCAAAAGAGCAACCTGAAGGCCGCCGAGAGCAAAGGACTCACCAAGTTCACGTGGCCAAAGTATGGCAGTCAGAGAACTCCTCTGTCCTGCCAAAGTCCTTTCCCTATCTCCCTCTCCACAAGGAACCCAGGGAGGGATCTACCATTTAAGGTGGAGAAGTCTTCATTTGCTTATGACGTCTTCATGTGTTTTGAGTGCAGGCATTACAGCAAAGACTCCGGTGAAGCAGGGATTGAACGGAAGCAGATGTGGCTTCAGTGTTGATCGACAGGTAGTCCGAGGGAAGGTGGTTGTTTTTGTGACTCAGAGCCAGGTCCCCACCATGTCCAGCTATGACTGCAGCTCTAGCCATCACCATCATTGTTCTCAGCAGGAAGAGGGCACATGCGGAGGAAAGTCCGAGTTGAAAGGCTCTGTCAGCATTGGGAGAGCGTGACAGGGAGGCAGACATCAACTCCTCGCACCCAACCCAAGGCTTCGGCCACAGTGCTGCAGGAGTGAAGGGTAGCAGGAGATCTGGAAAGGGGTCTCTAGGAAGGGATAGTCGGGCACAGAATTCCACTAGGAGATGAGAGGACAGACAGACAGTGATATGTCCCAAAGGACCCCTGGACAAGTCTCACTCAGTACTTGTGGCTCCTCCCAGAACTTCTCACCCCACCCCATACCCTAAACCTCTCTGGTCCAGGGTCTGGGCTTCACTGCCCTTCCCCCAGCTTCTCATTCCTCTATAAACCTGCCACTCTCATGTGCTCTCTTGATTCTCATGTGCTCTCAGCCACTTCCCTTGGCTGGCTCACTCTTGGATCCTGGGTCACTGTCTTGCCCCCCCCTTCTTTTCTCACTCTCCCCAACACGACCGATGGCCAGGTTTATTCTGACAGCCATGCTTAGTCTGGATCCTTTAGGATGAGCCTGGCTGAATTCTCTCTCATATCTACAATGAAACCTTCTCCTCAGCCACACTTAGGAGTGGTCATATCCTCATTTTCACTCCCAGAGCACTGGCACTAGCCTGGGGCAGACGGAAAACTGGTGAAACTGGCTTCCAGTCCTCTCAATGCCTATGCCTGGGTCCACTTCCTCACAGGGGATTCTAGAGAATGCCAACCTCAAGAAAGCCCCTCTACTAGAGAGCTTTCACCTCCGCATGACTTTATTAAGACCCATGGACCTTGAGTGAGAAAAAAAACAGGCCCAGAGAGGCAACACGCCCTCTCCATATCTGTACAGAAGGTCCGTGGTAGGCAGGGAGGAGATTCCGGCACCATCTGGTGTGTGTGCACACAAGAAGTGTTTGTTTTTATAGCTAGGGTAGCTGACCTGCCAAGGGCCAATAGTCTGTAAATCTCCCTCACTTTGCAAAAATTTCATTACATGGAATTCAAATCTTTTAATCTCCCCTACCTGGAAAAACTTGTTTATGCAAAGGCCCCCAGGACTTCATGGCCTGGAGCAGCCAAAGACTGCCCTCTTTTCCTTAATTTTCTTTGCTTGATTCTTTCAAAAAGCAACTAATGGAAAAATATTGTCATCCCATTCCGCAGCCAGGAGGGAAAAGATTCAGCCACCACCTGCATTAGAATAAAATCGCCGGTAGTGGTGGCGCACGCCGGTAGGATTTGCTGAAGGAGGCAGAGGCAGGAGGATCACGAGTTCGAGGCCAGCCTGGGCTACACATTTTGAAAGGCCGGGCGGTGGTGGCTCACGCCTTTAATCCCAGCACTCGGGAGGCAGAGGCAGGCAGAGATCTGGGAGTTCGAGACTAGCCTGGTCTACAAGAGCTAGTTCCAGGACAGGCTCCAAAACCACAGAGAAACCCTGCCTCGAAAAACTAAAAAAAAAAAAAAAAAAAAAAGGATAAAATCTATTGGCTTTCTGTTCCTGTAGGCCTGTTAGTCCACTTTAGCTTCTAGCCCCCCCTCCCCCCCCCCCCCCCCGCCAAAGAAATTGTCTAGCCAAGGACATTTGCTTTGTTCACTCTGTGTGTTTCTTTGTGTGACATTAGGATTATTTCTTGTTTCTAACATGCACATGTACATGATGTATGTGTCATGCACATATGTAATTGCTATTAGGATTTGCATATTAATGCAGTATTAATGTTAAAGGGATTAGAAGATCTAGAGAATGTATTGCTCCCTCATGGTTGACTTTGGACCCACCTTCTATTCTCTGGTGTGGTAGTTTGAATGTAATTGCCTCCCCCCATAATCTCATAGGGAGTGGCACTATTAAAAAGTGTGTCATGGTTGGGGCAGGCTTTGAGGTTTCCTATGCTCAGGATACTGCCCAGTGTCTCAGCTGACTTCCTGGGACCTGTATAGCAAGATGTAACCAGCACGACATCTGCCTGCATGCCATCATGCTCCCCACTATGATGATAAAGGACTGTAGAACCTCTAAAATTGTAATCGAGCCGTCATAATTAAATGTTTTCTTTATAAGAGTTGCTGTGGTCATGGTGTCTCTTCACAGCAATAACCCTAACTAAAACACCTGGCAAGACCAGAAAGATAAACATCACAACTGTTCCTTCTTAGGATTGAAAAGACCATAAGAACAAATGGAGAAACTACGGATTTCCTCCTGGTCAAGACGTTGAATCTGAGTTCTTCCTCTGGCCTTGGATAGAAGCATGACATTTGATCTGCTCCAAAGATTAGAACAGCACATAAGTAAAGCTAATTCCCCTGCAGAAATGCTGAGAAGATGGGAGGAATAATTACTCCTTAGTGAGATAACACACCGTACTTCCCAGAAGTCCTTCCCTGAATCCGGGGGTTTATAGAGCCTCGCTTATGTCAGAACTTCCAAGTCTGCTTGATTCTCTGAACTTTAACTAAAATAAACATACATTAACACCCCCCCATATGATTTCCATAACAACCTGGGAGTTCTCCACTTGTTCTCTATTTAGCCCACTCTTCTTCCATGTTCGCTCACTCCCATGCTGAATATGCTACTTTCTCGAACCCTACAAAGCACGACTTCCTCTCTTCCTCACATCTATCTCCCTCCTCTTGGCAGCTACCAAGACCCTGCTGCTTTTTTTTTCAAACTATAATAAAATGGTCCTCAAGATTCCTTCCCAATCTAATTTTGAATTCTTTAATTAATGAGGCCAGGAGCCTAAAAGGGAACCCCAATTTCTTTGCAACATTAGTACAACTTTTCTTGACAAGGAATAAGACCTTAGGAAATGTGGAGGAAACCAGGGGCAGAGCATACTTGAAATATGAGCATATAGGTGTGAGCCCATGCTCTCTGCCTTGTCAGAACTTGCCTCTTGACAAGGGACAGGGGAGAGAGAAGCCAAGCGTGGCGAAGTATGCCTATAATTCCAGTGCTCAGGAGACACAGGCAGCAGGATTGTGAATTCAATGGCAGTCTGGGCTTCATCGTGAGCTCCAAGTTCCAGAACACAAATTGAACCAAACTGACAAACAAATAAGGAGACCAAGAGGTCAATAGCCGGAGGGAGGTGGAAGGATCTGGAGCCAGGGCATCTGGCTGAGGAGGCTCAGAACATATGGACAGAGAACTTGCTCTTCTATTATCGTCACTTAGTCCTGGAGGCAGGGACAAGCTGCTCAGGGAAATCTCTGCTGTGCCCCAGCTGCAGGAGACTCCAGATTGTGCTACTGTGCTGAGGGTTGTCCTAGTCAGGATTACTATTGCTGTGTTGAAATACCATGGCCAAAACACTTGGGGAGGAAATGGTTTGTTCAGCTTCTATTTCTACATCACAGTTCATCACTGAGGGAAGTCAGGGCAGGAACCTGGAGGAGGAAGCTGATGCAGAGGCCATGGAGGAGTGCTGCTGTTTACTGGTTCGCTCTTTGTGAATTGCTCAGCCTAATTCTTACAGAACTGAGGACCGTCAGCCCAGGAATGACACCTAAGATGGGCTAGGCCCTCCTACATCAGTCACTAATTACGAAAAGGCCTCACAGCTGGATCTTATGGAGATATTTGAGGTTCTCTCCTTTCAGACAATTCTAGCTTGTGTCAAGTTGACATAAAACTATCCAGCACAGGGGTTGTTCTTTTGGGTTTCATGAGTCATAAAGACAGCCACCTTCATACTGAGATGTCATAGTCAATTTTGATTTCTTGCCATGGAATCTACCTCAAACTGGGACACTTGCAAAATTCAGCATTAACTGCCTCCCACCCCATCCTTCCCTTTTTGACCTCACCCCTGCTCCTCAGGCAACATAGTTCCATGTTATTGGATTCACCATTACCATTCTACCTACCCCCACTCTGGGAAAAAATAGACCTGTTGTCTATCAGAGAATCCATCCTGCAATTTGGCTATGCTGCCATGAGGGGGCGATAGTTCCATGACCTGATACTATGAATGAGCTGATATGAGAGATGAAAACCAACAGCTGAGGAGTATTTTGCACCGTGTATTTTTTGTAAACTGAATTGCCACCAATATTTTAGCAACTAGGAGACTGCTCATCAAAAATTGGGGGCTTTCTTTGAAATATTAGGCCATTTGACAACATCTCTCAGGCTTGCAGCCAGCTGGGGCTACTGCAGATGGGCATACCCGTTCTGTTGATATTGTCCTCCCCTACTGACTCTAATGTGATTTGCTTAAATTTCCTGAAGCCCCTGGTTGAAGATTTAGGTTACCTTTCCTTGGATACTCTGCCTGTGCCAGGGTAACAGCTCCGAATGCCCAGTATGTTAGTTTACCTACCCATCGGTCTGCGATCTGCCGGATGCCTAGCTCTGGACACTGGGCTGTCGCCCTCCTGTTCAAAGTTGCACACAGTCAGTGCACTGAGCAGACACTGGATGATGAACTCAGACCAATTCCTTTGTGTCTCCAGGCAAGTGTGACATCATTTGGGTTTGTATCCCTCATAGGTCTGTCAGATGAGATAAAATGCTTCTTGAATGTAATTGCGTGGATCAGGGTTTGAATAGACAGACATCTTTTCAGGTAAAAAAAAAAAAAAGATAAACTAAACTCCTTCCACTGATTTTCACACTATGTTGGCCATGACTCTAAGAGAGAAAGGCATTTTTACATTGGTCCCTAGTGCACTCCCTCCAGGTAAGTGTTTTCCCCTAACTAGACAGCACAGACTGAGCTGGTCCATCCTATTCTCTCCATCCCTAAGAGCATGCGTGCTATGCTTCTGAGTCCGTGGCACCACCACACACACCATGGGCACATTTGCAGATGGTCACCAGAAACACCTGACTGTAGATGACCAGCAGAAACGGACTGTAGAATCCTCACCGAGGACACTGGTCTCAGGGTGGGCTTGTTCTTCCCAGCTTCTGTCTGTTTGACCCAAGTATTTTGGACACTTGTGCCATCATCCCAGCTTCCTGGCGCTTGTAACTGGTCCTGCGTTTCTGCTCAGGTATCTCTTTTCATAGCAGGGCCCACGGGTGCTCTCTAGAAAGAGGAGCCAACCCCCCACTGCCCCAGCCGAGATGCACTGGGAGCTTCTGCCTGGAGAGTATGTGACTGTAGAAGCTTTTGTTGAATGGAGCACCTTTCACGTGAGGAGACAGCAGCAAGATAAAGTGACCCGCTGCTGCCCATGTATTTTATGGACTGCCATCTATCTCCAAAAAGGTCAGAGAAAAACGGCTGCATGGTTGCAGGCGATTGGGCGGCGGTGGCGGTGGACGGGACAAATGACTCTCATCGGCACATGACAAGGAGCCTTGGTGACATC
Organism: Alexandromys fortis; assembly: GCF_014885135.2. Classification (NCBI taxonomy): domain Eukaryota; kingdom Metazoa; phylum Chordata; class Mammalia; order Rodentia; family Cricetidae; genus Alexandromys; species Alexandromys fortis. The sequence continues at coordinate 4,248,649 of NW_026067954.1, read as the reverse complement.
ATATAAATGCCCTAATTGGGAAGTGGTCAATCGAGCGGGCCTGACTTCTGAATTTGATGTGTCAATAAACAAGTTCAAGGTGAGATGCTGGATCAATACTGCAGGACAAGAACCATCCGGCAAATTTACTGCACAGTAATTGGGTGCAAAATGACTCCAGTCAGCCTTCACACCACCAAGCAGCGAGCAAACGGTTGGCCCGGCATTCGCTGTCTGTACATGTCAGCGCCTACTTATAGACTCTTGGTGCCTGGGGAAGGGAGCCCCAAATGGGACTTGAGAGAGTCACAGAAACCCCTTGATGACCCTGTCCTCAGCAGAAGCTTTCTTGCAGCTGAAAATATGATCTAGATGTGTCTCCCGGCAACACTGTGAAATATAATACAGCAATAGCAATTATAATTGCTGTATAGCCTTGCTTTGCCCTGACTCCGTTGCACAAAACACAAGACTCAGGGGGAAAGTTCATTTCTCTGTTATCTAATACTGTGGCTTGAGGTGGCTGACAGCTTGTTCTCCCAGCCATGAGAACACGAACAAGGGATTTAAGACTCTCAGTTCCCACACCTTAGGGATGCCCTGGTCTGAAAGGAGTGGGAAAAGAAGCAGAGCCTGTCTGCCTCTGTCAGAGAGGCCATGTCCTTTCCCAGAAGCCTCCTGCTATACAATTTGAGGCCTGTGTCTGTCAGATTGGACAAGATGTGCTAGCAACAGAGCTTATTCACCTACAGCAGTAAAAGGCTAAACAGTTAGATACACTGTTAGATACACAGTTACTGGTTGTAACTGGAGCTGGTTGCCATGATGCATTTTCAACACAGGAACAGCAGAAGTTTGGCCGGCTTTGGGGAGCCACGCCTAGGCAGGCTGCTAAGAAGAGGGCTAGTTCCCGGAAGATAGACTCCAGCTAGAGCAGGGAGAGTCTAAGACTGGGCTGTGACCTCAGAGATAGGTCTAGTCGCTGTGGCTTGTACTTCAGTGTGGGATTTGAGGTGTGAGGAGAGGCAGGATAGCTTAAGGCTGAGTGCTATGGCTTGAACTCAGAACGTCCTTCAAAGGCTAGGGTGTTAAGATCTTGCTTGGCTGCTAGCTTTAGGAAAGTGGTTGGATCTGACCTTTCCAGAAAATCAGCCCATGGATGGATTCATAATTTTGTATATGAGTGCAAATACTCATGCATGTGTACAGATGTATGTGTGTGGATGCATGCCTGTGTGGGCTCATCTGTGGGAAAGACACTGGATGCCTTCCTCAATCATTCTTCTCCTTAACTTTTGAGTCAGGATCTCTCAGAGGAACTGTGGCTTGCTGGTTCAGCAAGGTTGGCTGCCACACATTAGGGATCTTGTCACTGTCCCCTCAGTGCTGGGATTACAGGTGTGCTACATCTGGCTGCTTTAAAAAGCAAAATTATACTCTGGATAGTAATCCTCTGTCAGAGGTATAGCTGGCAAAGATTCTCTCCCAGTTTTTGGGCTTCTTTACCTGGTGTACTGATTTTTTTGTTTTATAAAATTCTACCTGTCAATTCTTGGACAAATGGAATCTTATTTAGGAAGTCCTTTCCCACACCTAAATCGTGTAGGTACTGCCCTGTTTTCAGGATTCATGTTTAGGTTTTTGACCCATTTGGAGTTAGTATTTGTACAAGGGGATAGAACAGGTAGACGTTCAGTTTCCCAGAACCCTTGGTGAAGATGCTTTCTTTTATCCAGTGTATGTTTTTGGCATCTCTATCAAATATTAAGTGGCTGATTGTGTGATCATGTCCAGGTCTTCAATTTTGTTCTATTCGTCTGCATGCCTGTTCTTGTGCCGACACCATATTGTTTCTATGACTATGGGTATGCAGTGTATTTTAGTATCTGGAATGATAATCCCGCCAGCATTGTTCTTTCTGATCAGGAATATTTTTGGCTATCTGGGGTCTTTTGTGCTTCCATATGAATTTTAGAATATTTCTCCAATATCTGTGAAGAAATTAATATAAGGATTTTGATTGGGATTGAACTGAATCTATAAATAGCTTTTGGTAAAATGATCATTTTATAAATATTAATTCTACCAACCCATGAGCATGGGTATATTTCCGTTTTCTAGTGTCTTTCATCCTCCCTCTCACTGGAGCCAGTCAGACACTGTATACACAGAGACCAAAACACCTGTGTCCCCTGAGAGCATTGATGACCACTTGTGACACTACCACTCGTTGGGGTGTGAGCCATGTGGCATCCAGACACTTTCTTTTGCATGCTCTTTGCTCTCCTCTCTTCTGTTGATGCTGCTGCTGACAGGTTTGGCTTGGATACTGGATGCCTAGGGAACAGGGGCGGAGGGAATGGAGGAGGTCTCCTGTAGGCGGACACTGAATCAGAGATTGCTCCTTTGTTTTCCCACTGCCCAGACCCGAATAATAACGCAGAAACTTTATTAATTACAACACTGTTTGGCCAATAGCTTATGCATATTTCTAGATAACTCTTCTCAGAGATCTGGGCCCTGACTGCTAAGCTACCCTCATTCCCTTTTCCTGCCTTTACCAATGGCTGAGATCTGTGTACTGTGTCCCCAGATCCCTCTGTACACCATCTCCAGTGTCTGCTTTGGGTCAAAGTGCTTCAGCCCTTTGAATACTGATGCACAAAAATCAGACTTTTGACCTGAAAACGTGATGCTCTTGTCGAGCTTCTAATTCCTTAAGCTGGCGTACTTTCATGCCAAGTATTTCTTTAGGGGATTAGGACGTCTTAATTCATAACTCCACTGCTCTTTTTCCACTAAGCTGAGAAAAGAGGTGACACCCAGAATAAAAACAAAAGGGAGTAACCAAAGGACGGAGACTTTAAAATATGGGAGCATGCCTAGGTTTATTGATATGAGCTCAGTAATCAACAGCATGAGAATGCACTCAGCTGGCAAATGCTTGCCTTTTGCATGGGAACCCGAGCTCAATCCCTGAACCCACATTTAAATTGTCAAGCTTGGGGCCATAGAGATGGCTCAGTGGTTAAGACTGCTCTTTCGGAGGACCCAGGTTAATTTCCCAGCATCCACATGGTGGTTGACAACCTTCTGTTACTCTGGTCCCAGGGGATCTGAAGCCCTCTTCTGGTCCCTGAGAGTACTGCATGCATGTGGTACACAGACAACCCTGGTGGCAAAAATTCTTTTCTGTCTAGATTTTTTTTCCAAGCTCTTTCAGGTTTTATGTGGATGCAGTAAGTCCACGTTGGCGTGCCAATTTGTAGTCAGAGACTGCTTGCATGTTCCTGGCCGTCCAGACCCAAAATAATCATACAGAAACTATATTAATAAAAATACTGCTTGACCTATTAGCTCAGACTTCTTGTTAACTAACTCTTACATTTTTAAAATTAACCCATTCCTATTATTCTATATTTTACCACAAGGCTCGTGGTTTACTGTTAAGGTTCTCAGGCGTCTGTCTCCTTCGGCAGCTATATGGCCTCTCTTCAACTCTGTCTTCTTTTCTCTTCTATCTCTGCTTGGAATTCCTGCCTTGCTCTATTCTGCATTGCAATAGGCCCAAAGCAGCCTTTTTAGTAACCAATGGTAATAAAATGCATTAACAATATACAGAGGGGAACCCCACATCACTAGATCTTGGGTCCAAGGCAAGTATAGCTGTGAACTAGCTCTCCCCTTGGGCTGGTGAGAGTCCCACAAGTTTTACCCCAGCAGGCACTGCAGGAAGCAGCCAATTGGTCTGATTTGTCATGGAAGCCTTCCCTGGGGTCATTACCTGCAGACACATTTCTTTAGGCACGACATCTCCCAGCAATTTCATTTTTCTGAAGTTTGTGTTTTCACACAAGGCTGAGTTTCCATCCACCTTCGAGTGTCCTTCCCCTTTCCCATTTCACGCTCCTGTCCCTAAATAATGTTTGCATTTTCTATTAGTAGGACAGCGTTGAATGTGGCTGGGACATTCGACCTAGTTTCTTCAGTTCTTGATTCCAGAAGTGATGTTGCCTGGTTCTCTTAGCATTGTCTTCTTTTTGGCATTTATCCTGCATGTGGTTGGTTACAGAGCTCCGGCTAGTTAGAGACAGCAAAGTGGAATCCCCAGCCCTCAGGACCTAGGGAAGTAAAGATAGACATCTGTGTCACAATGCCCAAATAAAGTATAGAGACTCCTGTATGCTTATGTGGCATCACCCCTGTGAAGTGTGTGTGTATGTGTGTGTGCATGTATGTGTGTATGTGTGTGTGCATGGGTGTGTTTGCACACATGTTCACTGCTTAGAGACCCATAGCTGGGCGACCTTAGAAGTCTGCAAAGAAAGAGGTGGAAGGTCTCAATTTAGACAGTTTTTTTTGAGACAAAATACCACAGGAGTGAGTTCTCTTACTTCTAGTTCATAATTTCTTCATTTATCAAGAAGAGACAAGGGCCCCCAGGAAGAGAGCATCGGCTGATTGGCTACCCGCTTCTGCCTCCAGTCTCATTGCCTGAGGCAAGTGGGCCTCCGCTCTTTATGGCCCATCCAACATCCTCATTTGTTACAATCCACCCATTTCCTCTGGCTTACATCTTGCACCAAACTCAGACACACCTCTGCCCTTACCGCTTGTTTTTTCTTTAGAGGTAGAATAGCCTTTTCTTTTCCTGCATCACGTCATAGTAGATCAGAAATGCATATGCTCACCACCCCTGTCCTCTCCCCCCCCACATCTTGTCCTCTTGACCGAGCCATGTCTCTTACTCAGTCTCATAATAGACAGTGTGTCCCTTGATTGCTGCTAAGAGCCACATTGTTTAGAAGGACTGGTTTTCTAGTCTGTGCCTTGCCCTGAGAGCCTCCACTTAACAAGCATCATTTGGCTCCATTTGGAGGCTGGGGGATGACTTTGCACCTTGGTAGATGTGTGAACAGCACCACTTGCCCTGCACTAGCTATGTGGCACTTACTGATGAATGACTTATTCTTAAAGCCGCGAAGGTGCCACCCTGTACATCTATCAAGTTACATCAGAACACTAGGAACTGTAGGACATATCAAAAACATATCAGGGGAGCCAGGCCTTATCAGATACACCACACCATGGAAAGAGTGCCACTCACTTATCTAGACCCCAGAAAGAGGAGGACGCCTAACATTGCAGTTACAATGGTATCGCATTCCTGTCATCAGACCACTTAACCTGATTGCCAAGTAACCATCAGTTTCATGGACTTCAGCTGAGCTGAGCCTCTGCTGCTGATGCAGCCCTACTCAGATGGTCATCTCTCTGCCCATCCATCCATCTAAGCCCAGTCCTGCCCATTACATCTGCAGCATCTGTGGCTCCACACCTTTCCCTCACAGCCTTGAAGCTCAACTCAAACTGTGACTCTACCGCTCTCAGACAACATCCGGAAGATTCAATTATCTGACCCCCATCCCAATCCTTTTTGCTTCTCTATTAGTTTCCACCTCCTTCTGCCGCTTCAGGTCTCTTTAAGACCCCTTGAACTTGGGTGTTGGCTCTTTAGCCCCTGTCAACCATTCTGTAATTCTTACACATGCATGCACACACAGCTACCGTACAATGTGAGGTCTGAGTGCTAATATTAGTATAAGACTGTAGTGAAAGAATACGTGTTTGCCTTGGTTGAATACCCAGGAAATCAGGACTATTGGGTAAATTGTTGCCAATGAAATAGACTTACTTTGCATATTTGTTGTTATTCAATAAACGCTGACATTGTGGGAAGATGTAAGTGTGTTTGTCTATGTTTCTGATATGAAATACTAATGACAACTAAGACCTTAACCGTATGACTTTCTTTGACATCTCTTCTTGTGTTTTGTGAGGACTAGAGTGTAGTATGTACTAATTGGCCATCTGGGACCAGGAGGCTGAGAAACCAAGGTGCATACTTGGACCCAGACTGCAACCGTGTTATGCAGGCTCAGGAATGACCGTGAATAATTGTTGCTGTAAGTCACTGCATTTGGGGATATTTGTTACTAGTCTTAGTGTGGCAATAGATAGATGGTTCATACACTGATGCAGGAGTCCAGGTTTTGTGTTTATCATGGTGTTACCTTCAGGAAGTGATGTGGGATTCCTCTCTGTGTGCTGTGAATATGTTTTATTGCCATTGGTTAATAAAGAAGTTGCTTTCAGCCAATGGCTTAACAGAGTGAAACCAGGCTGAAAATCTGAACAGAGATGTAGGGAGAGAGAGAGTAGGTGTAGTCAGGGAGACACCATGTAGCTGCCTAAGGAGAAAGACGCCTGCCAGAGCCCACTGGAACCTTGTCACTAAACCACAAAGCAGAGTGGTAAAATATAAAATAATAGAAATGGGTTAACTTAAGATGTAAGAGCTAGTTAGAAAAGCGCTTAAGCTATTAGCCAAACAGTATTGCAATTAATATAGTTTCTATGTGATTATTTTGGTTCCAGGAAACAAACAAGCAGGTCTACAAGGAAGTCCTCGCTGACAGCTCTGGCTCTTTACTAGGGCTCAGGTGGCTTCAACATTACTACAGTGCTGTGATAACCAGTCAGTGTTTCCAAAACATGCAGGGCATTGAGGTGCAGAAAGGCTGGCCTCTACAGGTGTGATCCCGGGGGACAATAAGGAGCGTAAGTGGGTACATCGTCTGCTGACCTCACCGGCCACCTGCGTTTGCAAAGCTTTTTCTACTGCTGGACTCATTCCCAGGAAATGCTGTCCACCTGGGGTTGCTGGGCTCCGTGCCCGGCTTTGTGGATGTGGGGAAAATAGCCATTTCCTCAACGGTTAAGCTGTGGTGTTTGCTGAGGAGGCTGGTGTCTAAGCAATATTCATTCATTCCCAACCAACGCAAAGTGAAAACGAGAGACATCTTTCTCTCTCACCCCTCCCCTGACAGGCCCATGCCGCTTCCTTATCCATGCTCACAAAATTGCCTGCCAGAGGTCTCTGCAGCCTGCCAGACCCGGCCCTGAGGTCACTTCTCCTGTTCAGACTTTTAATTGTTTCATTCTTAAAATATGTTCACGGTCCTCGACTCATTCAGCTTTCTGGCCCTGGGAAGGCCACAACTTGTGATGAGGGTGGGTTTGGGGGCTACTTACATTTAAGGATTCAAAGAAGCCTCAAAAACAGGAGTAAATTCTCTTCTTCACCAAGGAAGAACTTAAAGCTCAGACAAAAGGAGTGCTTTAACTCACCCAGCTAAAGCTGTGGCAAAATCCAGACTAGATTCAGGTCTGTAGTTCCAACCACTGTATGAACATGTTTTTCAAAATGGTGGAGAGATTGAGGAGGGGGCTGGCCAGGGACAAGGTTGTGGGAGGAGGAGGTCAACCTGTGTGGGACTCCTCCTCTCTGGTCACATCATCCATCAGGCAGACTGAACACTATCAAGCGTCTTCCACTGAAGGCAGAAAGACATTCCTTTGCTGGCCGTTTTCCTGTCTCTTTCTTCTGCCTTTCTCTGTGACTCCCCTGAGCCCCACATCCCCTTTTGCCTCCATCATATTGAATCACCAGGGTGTGAAATATAATAAAGCATTGTACCGTTCAATCTGTCGGCTATTCCTTAAAGGTGTACTCCAGGTAAATATCCCCTTGGCCTGTGAAAAATGAGCTTACCTGCCACAAATGACTTTGATGAACCTCGGCAGCCAGCCCACTATCATTCTTTTCCAATTGGCTTCCCCAGCCAAGCTGATTTCTCCTGCACAAATTTGTCTTGCTGAAGGAAGAGTTTCTCTAATTCACTTTTCTCCCGATGCCCCAGCTTCCTGCCTGGGCACTCCTTTATCCAACCACCACCCTCAGAGATGGCTCTCTGCTAGAATCCACGAGCCTCTCCCATGGTCTTCAAATGCTTCTCCAGGTCTATCAAAATCAGAATCCAGGCTAATCAGCCTTCCATGAGCACTTGATGGGGATGGCAGGCTAGAAGTGGGTCATCGTGAACTGGTCTGTCGTGTTCTTGGGTCTACATCTCAATTCATTACCTTCCCTGTCCAGTAGGATCCGGAAATAACACCAAACCTCCCTCCTTCAGAGGAGTGTCAAGGTAGCAAATACACTTTTATGTCTGAAAATGCTTTGAAAACCGTAAATCACTATTTGACCACAAGGACTGGTATTTTTAATGTGTACCTGAACTCTCCAGGGATGAAAGAGAAGCAGGTATTTATTGTCACTAATCTAGACAATGTGTACGGAGTGTTACTTATGTGTCACAGATAAAACAGAGCAATGAGGGGGTCCTTTATGGAATTAAAAAATACATCCTCTGCCGGCACATATACGAACCAATACAGGAGAGAAGGGTGCCCCACATACTGACAGTAAGTGGTGCTGTTTGAGAAGGAGCTGCTGTGACTTGAGTGCCTGCTATGCTATGACAAATTTGTAAAATTGAGGTCATTTGGAGGATGAAATCTAGTACTTGGCATGCTAGGCAAGTGAGTTTCAGCCCTGGCTAATAATGTCTAATCTTACATAATTTGCAGATCGATGGTAAATGCTAAACATGAGCATTGATGCTCATTTATCTGTGTCTGTGGGTGCACAGCGGCTGTGGCGGCCAGTGGCTATTGTGGTCAGTGGTGCACAGTGGCTGTGGTGGCCAGTGGCTCACAGTGGCTGTGTGCTATGGGAAAATGGTCTTGTACCCTGTAAAGATTTGTCGCTTGTATTGCTTTAGTAAAATGCTGATTGGCCAGTAGACAGGCAGGAAGTACAGGCAGGGCAACCAGGTAGGAAGTACAGGCAAGGCAACCAGACCAGGAGAATTCTGGGAAGAGGAAAGATCAGTCTGAAGTCGTCACCCAGATGGAAAGGAAGCAAGATGAGAATGCTTCCCTGATAAACGTTACCAAGCCACATGGCTAACACAGACAAGAATTATGGGTTAATGTAAGATGTAAGAATTAGTTAATGAGAAAGCCTGAGCTAATAGGCCAACCAGTTTATAATTAATGCAGGCCTTTGTATATTTCTTTGGGACTGAACAGCTGTGGGACCAGGCAGGACAGAAAATACTGTCAATAGCTATGGTAGCCCAGTGGTCACAAGAAGCTTCAAAGACATTGTCTCCCGTTGGGTTTTAGAGAAAGAACGGAGGATTTGCACTGGGTCAGCATGGACAGAGAAGGCCAAACATACTAATGCGGGGGGGGGGGGCATGCAAACTACACAGGGAGCGGGGATAGTCACTGGATGGACAGATGTTGAGATGGAGGAGTACAGCTGAAAAGGCTCAGGCTAAAGGCTGCCTCATTCCTGTCCAGAAAGCAAAGGTGGAGGGCATAGCTTTGCTAAAAACAAGAAGTGGACCCTGGCGCTGCCAGGCTTTCTTGGCCTTCTACACAGAATTAACACTAATTACTGGGTGAGGCTGCTGGGTCACGCCCTTCCTTTGGCCTCAGTTCCCCATCAAGAGGAGGAGAGAGTTAGGAGACAGGTATATGGAGGCTCCTTTTGACTCTGAGATGTCTGGACTGTGATTCCATCATGGCTCTGAAGGGCCTGTGTATGCAGATCACAGCCCAGCACCTGCGAGGGCTTTTCTCCTCTGTTGTTGTAATTTTAGATAAGTGCTGAATGCCTCTTTATTCTCAAATATAAAAACATCGAGAAGATTAAGCCACAGCCTTTCTCATAATAATCTGGGCATCCAATTCCAGCTTTCTGATGAAGTCGCCACTGTTAGAAGAAAATTGGAAAGTTTAGTATTTGCAAAAATGAACAAACAACCTTCCCCCCTCCCTAGCAGTGATGGAGAATGTTCCGGCATCTCACGTTTCTCTCTCTAGCTTCTTAGTCATGGAGCTTTACTTTGGGGATGTGTGAGGTTTCTGAAAATTTGCTGTGGTCAGTCCTCGTGTGGAACTAGTCTCTCCTTCAAGGATAGAACCCGGGCTGGGACCACATTGTAATTTGTGGCTTTTGTAAGACAGACCACGAAAGCCAATACAAAAGGGTCCCTTTCAAAGTTTCATTAAGAGTCATGTCCTGTGCAAAGCAGAGGACAACAACCAAACCTTTTCAAAGCAGGGTTTCCCTGAAAGAATTGTCAACACGCTGGGTCCAGGGGTAGGTTGATCCCGAATTTCCTGAGAAACCGCCACACTGCTTTCCAAAGTGGTTGCACAAGTTTGTATTTCCACCAGCAATGGATGAGGGTACCCCTTTCTCCACAACCTCTCCAGCAAAGGCTATCATTGGTGTTTTTGATTTTAGCCATTCTGACAGGTGTAAGATGGTATCTTAAAGTTGTCTTGATTTGCATTTCCCTGATCGCTAAGGAGGTTGAGCATAACCTTAAGTGTCTTTTGGCCATTTGAACTTCTTCTGTTGAGAATTCTCTGTTCAGATCAGTGCCCCATTTTTAAATTGGGTTAATTAGCATTTTAAAGTCTAGTTTCTTGAGTTCTTTATATATTTTGGAGATCAGACCTTTGTCTGTTGCGGGGGTGGTGAAGATCTTCTCCCAGTCAGTGGGTTGCCTTTTTGTCTTAGTGACAGTGTCCTTTGCTTTGCAGAAGCTTCTCAGTTTCAGTAGGTCCCATTTATTCAATGTTGCCCTTAATGTCTGTGCTGCTGGGGTTATACATAGGAAGCGATCGCCTGTGCCCAT